>NW_011127622.1:0-453 GCF_000146605.3 Meleagris gallopavo
AAGACCGGAGTGACATTGGCTATCCTCCAGTCTTCAGGGACCTCCCCTGTTGTCCAAGACCTCTCAAAAATGATGGAGAGCGGATCGGCAATGACCTCCGCCAGCTCTCTCAGCACACGTGGATGCACCCCATCAGGTCCCATGGACTTGTGGACCTTAGTACTGCCTAGGCGCTCACGCACGTCCTCTTTCCTGACTAAAGGGAAGTCTCCCATTCCCCAGACCCTCTCACTAACCTCCAGGGTGTGGGATTCCTGCGGGAGAGCCTTTTCACTGAAGACGGAAGTAAAGAAGGCATTCAGTATCTCTGCCTTCTCAGCATCCCCCGTTACCAGAAACCCCCCCTCACTTAGTTAAGGGGGCCCACGTTCTCTCTAGTTTTCCTTTTGCTGTACACATACTTGAAGAAGCCTTTTTTATTATCCTTTATCACTTTAGCCAGATTCAATTCCA
>NW_011127623.1:0-666 GCF_000146605.3 Meleagris gallopavo
GCGGGTGTGCATCGCCCTTACCTGCTGGGCAGACAATGACCAGTCAGCAAAGTGAGGTTCCGGGGCATTCCGGGAAATGCACATTCCACTTCCTTGCTGTTTTCCACCGAGACCAACACATCTCTCCGTGCAGTTGTTACGGCACTTGGGAGCACCGCAGCTCTGCTGCCACCTGTTGGACACAATACAGTCATGAAGGCACTGCCTTGCATCCGGGCCTCTTGCACAAACCTGTGCTCCTTGCTCGGAGCACATGGCTGCACTCTGTGCACCATGTTGCTTACCACCAGAGAAGGCTCAGGTACCCAACAACCATTTTTGGCTTCCATCTTGTCTGAGAACTGCTCATGATGCACAGCCCTCATCTTTGCTTTGGTGAGGTTGGGGACTGCCATTGCTTCCTCAGTCCCACACACCCCTTCCCAACCCACACTGCCATGGGAGATCAGGTTCTGGACCACCTGAGGACCCAAACATCCAGGAGTCTTTGGGTCCTGACGAGATGAGTCCCAGAGTTCCGAGGGGAATTCACCGCTGCACTCACCGAGCCACTCTCCATGGTATTTCACAAGTCGAGGCAGTCAGGTCAAGTCCCTGCTGAGGAGAAAAAAGGTGACAGCACACCTCTCAGGAAGGATAGAAAAGTGTGACGCGGGGAACTACCAG
>NW_011127624.1:0-349 GCF_000146605.3 Meleagris gallopavo
CTCTGTGTCATGGTTTCATGATTTTTTCTATTATCGGTATTCCACATCATAACATCATGCAATGTACTGGGGGTTTGACTGCTGATGCTCAAGTTCCGGGTGCCTGTCCAGCGGGAGAAGAGCAGCTACGTTTCCCCAGGGGGCTTTGCGGTCAGCGAGGAGATATAACTCCCCGGCAAAGGTCACCTGATGCTCTCTTCTCTGCCTGCGCTGCTTCGCTTGCGCTTTCTCTGCCTGCGCTGCTTCGCTTGCGCTTCTCTGCCTGCGCTTCTCGCCTGCGCTTCTCTGCCTGCGCTTCTCATCTCAGCGTTGTGGTAAGGCCGATCCACCATCAATTTCACATTCTCTC
>NW_011127625.1:0-366 GCF_000146605.3 Meleagris gallopavo
GTTTCAAGCCACCCAGTTGTTGCCTCCACCATAGTAAGCACATAACATTTACCACTGCGAGATCGTGGCAAGGTGATATAATCAACCTGCCATGCCTCTCCGTATTTATACTTTAGCCATCGCCCTTCCCCCCAGTGTGGTTTCATCCTTTTGGCTTGTTTGATTATGGCACATGTTTCACAATCATGAATAACCTGTTCAATAGCGTCCATAGTTAAGTCCACCCCTCGGTCTCTAGCCCATTTATGTGTCGCATCTCTCCCTTGGTGACCCGAGGTCTCATGGGCCCATCCGAGCTAAAAATAATTCACCCTTGTTCTGCCAGTCCAGGTCTATTTGGGCCACCTCAATTTTGGCAGCTTGGTC
>NW_011127626.1:0-714 GCF_000146605.3 Meleagris gallopavo
ACCAGTGTAAAGGGGCACAAGTGTTAGGGGGGGTAATTAAACAATTCAGAGGCCCTGTTTATGTTTATGTTGTAAAGCAGGCATCCGAAAGTTACGCCCAAATGTTTGTTAAGGAAGCAATGGTTAGAAGGCAATTAACCAATTAAGATATTTGTGTCTGGGTGGCAAAGACTTGAGCTTCCTTGGTATTTGTGTGAGGAGTGAAGCGAGAGTGTGAAGCTGCAGTGCTCAGCCAGTGAGGAACCAGGGCAGAAAGAGATCAGCGTCGGGCAACAGGGGATAAAGATGTAGCGCTGTTTTCTGAGTGCTCTCCTGCTTGCAGGAGGCCCGACGTTGCAATTGCGAATAAAATCTGCTTTATCGCAGCAACCGTCCTCGAGAATTATTTGGAAATTTCCAACCAAACCAATTGCCCTTTGTAATATCTAATGCAGAAATAACATTCCATTCCCAAGACAGCACGGGACATCCGCTCAGAAGTGGTACAAATACAGGTGACAGCTGTGACCCACTGCTGGGAACCTGTTTTGGCAGGGCTGGTGGACTTGGTGACCTTCCAACCCCCACCATTCTGGGTTCCTCTTTCTGTTCGCAAACTCGACGCCGTCTAATCCGACGTCCCGCTTCCTCAACTCAGCCCATGTCCCCTCTACGTTCCTCTTCCCTTCCTTCGGGCGATCCTGCCCACAGTGTCCGTGTGAGATGTCTCCTCCC
>NW_011127627.1:0-482 GCF_000146605.3 Meleagris gallopavo
ATGTTCTCAACACTTCCAAGAGATACTTCCACCACTTATTATTACATCTCTAGGCACTGCTTTAACCTATCCTGAAGGTAAGAACTTCCAGTAGAACAACACAAATATTTTAATTGTTTAACTCTCAGGAAAATGAGCTGAAATCATACTCCTGCACTTCTCCTCTCAGAAATACCTACCTTCACTTTTTAAACTTACCATCAGACCAACGTCACAAGTTACCACATGCAGTCTTAAGAAAAAAATGAAACCTTCAGTGAAACCTGAATGTGGGTGGCACTCACAGTGCACCACGTACACTGCTTATTCCAGTCATGCCACTTTGTTGGACCAGCCCAGCTTGCCAAAACATTTTAAAGAGTGGTCGGAACTGTCTGGAATAGAACAGCTCAGTTGGAAGGGACCGTTCACAGATAGCGCAGTTGCCTCACCTCTTCAGGTCTAACTGAACCTTAAAGCATCTCAGATCTGAAAGCATAAGC
>NW_011127628.1:0-497 GCF_000146605.3 Meleagris gallopavo
TTTTTTCAGCTCCAGGAATGAGAAGAAGCTCTAAAGGAGCTAGAAGCCTCTCTGGATAAACTACAAGAGGTGCAGTAACTTAAGGTGCTCGTTGCCTTAAGTGCCATTTAGCTTGGTGTTTGTTAACTGAAGCCATCACGTGTTTGCCAGCTTTAGTGCTTTTTTCTTTAAAGTGCTTGAAATACGGAATTGGAAGTTGATCAGATCGCTTCAATACTGAAGCTGACAGGAGCTGTCAGTGCTTCTGGAGCCCTGCTCTGTGCAGCTGTCTGCGATGGTGCACCGAGCAGCACTGAACGTCCGCAGCTCTGTTTCCAGACACACAGACATAACCTTGCCTTCTGCCTTGCTTCCTGTGGCTTTCTGTTATTTCCTAGAACCCTGCTAGTTTTCTTTGTTGTTTTTCTTTCATCTGTTGCTTTGCTTTGCTTCTTTTTTCCTTTGCTCTGCTGTATGAGAGCTGTTGAACCACAGCCTGAACCACTGATGGAGCAGCT
>NW_011127629.1:0-613 GCF_000146605.3 Meleagris gallopavo
TTAGGAATACCCTAAATGTACTTAATTTCATGATGCTGTCAACCTTTTGTGTAACAGCCTATTCATTAAAAAAGCTTATATGACAAAATGGAAAAATTAGTCAAATGAAAGTAATTTTATCTCTTTCTTCTGAGGGAGGTATTATAAAATAAGGTTCAAGAAAGCCTTCTTTCTCTTCCCCCCAGCTTTTACGGTGTTGATCAGATACAGCCCCGTGAACAATAAATCTCAGCAAATGACAACAGATATTCAGTTCAGAGAATCTTGATACATTCGGGAACTGACCCAAAATAAACTGGAGAAGAGGTGATAAAGAAAAAAAAAAACAAGGTTCCATATCTGGAGCAATAGAACCCTATGGAATAGCAGAGACTGGGAATTGGTTGGCTAAGTAAGAACTTTGTGGAAAAGGTTTGCATCATGGTCAATATGGTGAAGATTTTCCTAACTATGGAATGAAAAAAGCAGCTTTTCCCATGTGAAGTCAGCAAGTAAAATTTCTCCCAAATCCCACTCCCATTATTTAGCTTTTGGAACATTCTTCCAAGAGCTTGAAACAGACATTTGCATCTAAGAGCACAGAGAAAGTACTTCACTAAGTGCACAGAGAAAA
>NW_011127630.1:0-715 GCF_000146605.3 Meleagris gallopavo
GACTGCTTTTTCATTCACCAGGAAAATCCGTTGATTGATGAGAAACCTGTTTCTCATAATTTGAAGCTGATAGAGTTTAGGCTCTGTGCAAAGCCAAAGGTAAGAGTATCTTAAATCAAATATAACGTGCCCCCAAGTAATGCATGTTTGACCACAGTGTGCAACAGGGACTTGCCCAAACACCCTAAATTCAAGCTGTTTCTGTGGTCGAGATGCAATTGCATCTTGCTTGGAAGGGCCTTGGCTGTGTGAGAGTGAACAGAACAGAGAGTAGACAGTGCTTGCACTGACAGTTCATCTTAGTAGATGATCAGCTAAGGAAAATAATGCATCATGCCAAGGCTAATTAAGGTAAGTGAGCAGCTTGGGATCTGTACACTGATACAATAGTCATCTATTGTCTTAGACAATGTTTGCTTAGTGAGGTCACCTACTGAATGAAAGCAAAATCCACCATGAATGAGAATATGCCCAGGAGAAGAAGCCTCTGAGGCTTCTGCAGTGTCATTAGTAGAAAACACAAAGTCTGTTAAAGGAGATGTTTCTATTTCCTGTGTTATTCCAGGGAGGCCTTGATTCCCACCTGAACACATGCTGTGGAAGCCCAGCAAATGCAGCACCAGAGCTAATCCAGGGCAAAGCGTATATTGGCTCAGAGGTATGAAGGCCAGTGTTTGTTGTTTGTTTGACACCTCTCCCCTCCTTCCCTCCCCAC
>NW_011127631.1:0-643 GCF_000146605.3 Meleagris gallopavo
TGTGAAGCTTTTACAGCACAGGTAAAGAAATTAGATGCTTAATAGTACTAATGAGTTTATCTATACCAGTTTTTGTTGTTGTTTTTGTTGCTTGTTTTTGCCAACAAGCTTGAAAACAAGTTTTTATAAAATGTTGAGTGCCCATGTGAACTTCATGAAGTTCAACAAATCTATGTGCAAATTCCTGCACTTGGGTTGGAGCAGCCCCAGCCAGATACATGTTGGGGATAGAAATGCTTGAGAGCAGCCCTGAGGAGAAGGATTTTGGGTGTCACTTGGTAAAAATTTTACATGAGCCAGCATTTTGCACTTGCGTCCCAGAAGGCCAGCCGTATCCAGAGTTGCATCAAGAGAAGTGTGAGCAACAGGTTGAGGGAGGTGATTCCGTCCCTCTACTCTGCTCTTGGGAGACTCCACCTAGAGACTGCATCCATTCTAGGGCCCCCAACACAAGAAGGACATCGAGCTGTTGGAGCTGGTCCACAGGAAGACCACGAAGATGATCAGGAGGCTGGAGAACCTCCTCTATTGGGACAGGCTGAGAGAGCTGGGGCTCTTCAGCCTGGAGAAGAGAAAGCTCTGGGGATACCTTATTAGCTAGCCTTTCATTACCTGAAGGAAGCCTACAGAAAATCTGGGGAGG
>NW_011127632.1:0-418 GCF_000146605.3 Meleagris gallopavo
TCTGCAGAGGAGAAGAGTGATGTGAGGAAAAGTGAAGCAAGTCCCATGGGGCCAATGTGAGCAGAAATGGGGTGGGGAATCTGAGGAGGACATTTGTCCACACAGTGACAGTGCAGAGCTCGCTAGGGGACATCCTGGGTCACCATCTGTTGCCAAGTGCTGGTTTAAATTCTTGTTTGCACCTAACTACACAGAAATGAATAACTGGACTTTGCAAATACCTGTTTTTTCTCTCTCTTTTTAAGCAGTCTCCAGATACCTCTCCAGTTTGCTGTACAAGTTCTGAACACCTGAAGAAGATGACAGGAAGGCACAAAGGTCACAGGAGGGGCTCGTTCAGGTTGTAATGGGCCCCAGGGGGCATTGCTGCTGAGTCCATCAACTCCAGTGCACAGAGAAGATTGCATGAAGTGCTCCA
>NW_011127633.1:0-1297 GCF_000146605.3 Meleagris gallopavo
TTGCCTGGGCTCCTCCAGTCAGTGGTGTGAGATGTGTCCAGCAGGTAATGAACATCATGCACCCCATGTTGGTGCGCTGCTTGTATGCAGGTAGGTTTGCGATGTGATCCGACTCCCCATGCTGACCATCCACAGCTAGATCAAGTTGCTCAGAGTCTGAGCCAGGCTCACCTTGAAAGGGCCAGCACATCCACCATGTCTCTGGCAACCTGTGCCACTGCCGCACCACCCTCTCTGTAGAAGACATTTTCCTTAGATTTCACCTCCATTTTCCCTTGTTCTTCCTTTAGGTATTGAAAGGTTGTTACCAGGTTACCTTGGAGCCTTCACTTCTCCAGGCTGAACAGCCCAGCTCTCCTTGCTTACAGGAGAGGGGTTCCATCCTTGGGTTCGTGTTTGTGGCTGTACTCTGGATGCACTCGCACAGCTCCATGTCTCCCTGCACTGAGGACTCCACATCTGGACGCAGCACTGCAGGTGAGGCCTGACCAACGCAGAGCAGAGGGATGGGGATCTCCTCCCTTGGCCCGCTGACTGCGCATCTTTGGATGCAGCCCAGGATACGGTTGGCTTTCTGGGCTGGAAGGGCCCATTGCTGGCTTGTGTCCAGCTCCCACCCACCAGTACTCCCAGGCCTTATGGAGCAGGACTACGCTCAGTCCTTTCATCCCCTAGCATGTTTTGGTGTGGGTGTTCCCTCATCCCAGCTACTGACCCTGCACTTGGATTTGTGCCCACTGCTCAGCCTGTTGAGGTCTCTGTGGATGGCATCCCGTCCCTCTGCTGTGTCACTGCACCCCACAGCTTGGTGTCCTTAGGGTGCACTCAACCCCACTGTTGATGTCCCTGATGAAGGGGAAACCCAGATGCTTGTACCAACTGGGCGTAGAAGCCCTTGGGAGCAGCCCTGCGGAGGACTCGGGGATCCTGGTGGACAAAGAGCTGGACATAAGCCAGTAGTGTGCACTTGCAGCCCAGAAGGCCAACTGTATCCTGGGCCGCATTCAAAGAGGAGCGACCAGCAGGGAGAGGGAGGTGATTGTCCCCCTCGACTCGGCTCTGGTGCGGCCCCATGTGCAGCACTGCGTCCAGGCCTGGGGCTCCAGCACAGGAATGATGTGGAGCTTTTGGAGCAGGTCCAGAGAAGGGCCACGAAGATGATCAGAGGGCTGGAGCACCTCTCTTAGAAAGAAATGTTGAGGGAACTGGGATTGTTTGTGTGGGAGAAGAGAAAGCTCTGGAGATAGCTCATGACAGCCTTCCAAGACTCGAAGGGAGCGCATAAGCAGGAGGGGCG
>NW_011127634.1:0-1077 GCF_000146605.3 Meleagris gallopavo
TCCCTCGACCTGCTGGACACGCTCTTCTTATGCACCCCAGAATGCCATTGGCCTTTTTGGCCACGAGGGCACACTGCTGGCTCATGGCCAACCTGTCGTCCACCAGGACGCCCAGGTCCCTCTCTGCAGAGCTCCTCTCCAGCAGCTCATCCCCCAGCCTGTATTGGTGCATGCAATTACTCCTCCCTAGGTGTAAGACCCTACACTTGCTTTTGTTGAACCTCATCCGGTTTCTTACTGCCCAGCTCTCCAGCCTGTCCAGGTCTCACTGAAAGGCAGCACAGACTTCAGGCGTGTCAGCCAATCCTCCCAACTTCGTATCATCAGCAAACTTGCTGAGGGTGGCCACTATCCCCTCATCAAGGTCATTGATGAAGATGTTGAACAAGACCGGACCCAGCACAGACCCCTGGGGGACACCACTGGTTACAGGTCTCCAGCCAGACTCTGCACCACCAACGACGACCCTCTGCGTTCTGCCACTCAGCCAGTTCTCAACCCACCTCACTGTCCACTCGTCTATCCCACACTTCCTCAGCTTTGTTATAAGGATGTCGTGGGAGACAGTATCAAATGCCTTTCTAAAATCAAGGTAGATTACATCTACCGCTCTTCCCCCATCCACCCAGCATGTGACAGCATCATCGAAGGCCACCAGGTTGGTCGAGCACGACCTCCCCTTGGTGAACCCATGCTGACTACTCCTGATAACCTCCTTTTCTCCCAGTTGTCTGGAGATGGTATCCAGCACAAGCTGTTCCATCACCTTTCCAGGGACAGAGGTGAGGCTGACAGGCCTATAATTACCCGGATCTTCCTTCTTGCCCTTTTTGAAGACCAGAGTGACATTGGCTATCCTCCAGTCTTCAGGGACCTCCCCTGTTGTCCAAGAGCTCTCAAAAATGATGGAGAGCAGTTCGGCAATGACCTCCGCCAGCTCCCTCAGCACACGTGGATGCACCCCATCAGGTCCCATGGACTTGTGGACCTTAGTACTGCCTAGGCGCTCACGCACGTCCTCTTTCCTGACTAAAGGGAAGTCTCCCATTCCCCAGACCCTCTCCCTAACCTCCAGGG
>NW_011127635.1:0-326 GCF_000146605.3 Meleagris gallopavo
AAAGATGGTGAAGGGCCTGGAGCATCTCCCCTATGAAGAAAGGCTAAGTAAACTGGGTCTGTTTAGCCTTGAGAAAAGAAGACTGAGAGGGGACCTGATCCAGGTTTATAAATATCTGAGGTGTGGCGGCCATAGTGGTGAGGCCAGTCTCTTTTCAGTGGTACGTGGAGACAGGACGAGGGGAAACGGACATAAGCTGCAGCATAGGAAGTTTCGCACGAATGTGCGTAAGAACTACTTCACGGTGAGGGTGACGGAGCACTGGAACAGGCTGCCCAGGGAGGTTGTGGAGTCTCCTTCTCTGGAGATATTCAAGTCTCGCCTGG
>NW_011127636.1:0-968 GCF_000146605.3 Meleagris gallopavo
TTGCTCTGCAGACATCCAGACGTGCCCAGAGCAATTGTGTGTGCTGCAGGGAGACCAAGAGACATCTCACAGCACCCTAGTGCCTTCTCACAGCTCCTCAGCGTGCTCGAGGCCTCTTCAGCTCTTTCCAATATTTCCAAATATGCCCTACTGCACTCCAAGGACATCCCCGTATCTTCTGGCACGCTCTAACATACTCTCACACCACCCCACTGTGGTGTCTGAGGCACAGACTCAGATACTGACTATCCAAACCACTTCTTGCAGGTTCTAACATCCCTTAGAGAGATTCCCAAATTAGTCTTGTAACTTTCCCACCTTCCTTTCCGTGTCAACAAAACTTTCCATATAGATACCCTTCACCATGCATGCAGGTGCTTATCCAGGCAGTTCCTCCACCAGTCAGAGTCATTATCATGCAGCCATCACGCAGCTTACGTGACTTTTGTTTTTCTCTTCTGGAGACTTCCTTGGTTCTCAGCTTTGCTTTCTCTTGCCATTTATCTTGCTCCACAGCTTCTGCTTGGAATATTCATTCCCGTATTCCGAAAATCCTCTCCCCCCCTCTCTCTCTCTCTCTCTCTCTCTACTACTACTACTACTACTACTACTACTACTACTACTACTACTACTACTACTACTACTACTACTACTACTACTACTACTACTACTACTACTACTACTACTACTACTACTACTACTACTACTACTACTACTACTACTACTACTACTACTACTACTACTACTACTACTACTACTACTACTACTACTACTACTACTACTACTACTACTACTACTACTACTACTACTACTACTACTACTACTACTACTACTACTACTACTACTACTACTACTACTACTACTACTACTACTACTACTACTACTACTACTACTACTACTACTACTACTACTACTACTACTACTACTACTACTACTACTACTACTACTACTACTACTACTACTACTAC
>NW_011127636.1:988-1382 GCF_000146605.3 Meleagris gallopavo
TCCTCCACCTAGTCAGAGTCATTATCATGCAGCCATCACGCAGCTTACGTGACTTTTGTTTTTCTCTTCTGGAGACTTCCTTGGTTCTCAGCTTTGCTTTCTCTTGCCATTTATCTTGCTCCACAGCTTCTGCTTGGAATATTCATTCCCGTATTCCGAAAATCCTCTCCCCCCCTATTCCCCCCCCCTTTTTTTTCTGTTTATTAGCAAACTCTTACCATACTAATAATAACATCATGGCACTAATCACATTTGTAACATCATCATGCCAGCATCCCAACTGCCTGCTTTAGAGCTTTCTCCTTCATTTTGGGTAACACTTTGTAACAGTATTTGCTCATTATGAAACTAAAAACACTCATTATAGAACTAAAAACACCTCCAAGCCAAAAGT
>NW_011127637.1:0-450 GCF_000146605.3 Meleagris gallopavo
TTCAACATCTGGGAAGCCTCTACTGAAGGAGTAAAGGGCTCGTTCATCTGAAGGAGAGCCGTGACTTCAGGACACAGCTACTGCCATTCCTTTCCATCCAGTGCTGTAGTTTAACTTCCACTGCATCTGTTTCATGCAGCCGCCCATTCGTTCTGCAGTGCACTGAATGATGCAAGGAATTTAGAGCAAGGGAAACAGTCCAATCTTCTTCATTTCCTGACGTGAAATCTTTCTCAGTATCTTGGAATAGCACTGATCACCTGGTAAAGCACGAAGGAAAAAGCTTCTCCGGTGGCAAAGGTTTAATTACCAAAAAGTTTAATTGCAGTGCCACCTGCTGAGAGCGACACCTCGAGGAAGCAGGATCTGTGTTGAAGCCAAATGTGCTCCTGCACCCCTGGTTTTCTCAGACGTACCCACGAACACCATCCATCTCTATGATCCATCTGT
>NW_011127638.1:0-581 GCF_000146605.3 Meleagris gallopavo
TTTTCTTTTAGTTTACTTCCAGTGGCAGCTGTGACTCAGACCAGGGTGTTTCACAGGAAAACACTGCTTTCCCAGAGTTCAGATTTGTTCCTGAGAAAACCCAGCAAATCCCAGAGCTCTGTAAATAATGAACTCTAAGGGAAACAACAGCTGAGCTCACATGCCTGCTCTGGGAAACGAAACAATCCCATTAGGTAACGCACCCATGAAACCCAGCAGCAGCTTCCACGGACACAATAAAGATCTCTGCTACAATCCACCACTCAGCAATCAGCAATGGGAACCTCTGCTCTAAAGTTTAACAGTCCCCCAAAAGCCTGACCTGCCTCGTGGCTATCAATTGTGTTTTATCTGGGAAATGTCAGTTTTGTCCATCTCCACTGTCACACGCAAGGGTAAAAGAGTAAAAGAGTCAAAAAGAGGCTTTATCCAGTAAAATGTTTGTCACCAACAGGTCACTGCTAACACAGACGTCCAGCACTGTCCGCACTGGAGCAGGCAAACAGCAAAGCAGAGGTTGTGAAGAAGGGAGGAAAGGAGGGAAAGGTTTCCCCAACGGGGTGCTGATCTCTACAGTAACC
>NW_011127639.1:0-585 GCF_000146605.3 Meleagris gallopavo
GTTTCCCTGCGCCAGGAGGGATGTGTGGAGATGGGGACCAACGTCACCCTCTGTGTGGAGACAAGGACCAATGTCACCATCCAGTGCAGGAACAAGGATAAAGGGACCTCCTTCCTCCTGCACAAGGATGGGTGCTCAGCCCCTGTCCAGCGCCAGGACCCTGATGGTGCTGGCACGGCCTCTTTCACCCTCTTAGCAGTGACCCTGGCAGACTCTGGTACCTACAGATGCTCCTCTCGCAGCAGGAACTTCCCCTTTGTGTCCTCACCCCTTGGGGACAGCGTGACGCTGGAGGTGACTCCCACACCTACACCCCCCAGGTAGGTTCAAGCCTCCTTATTTTGTTGCCCCCGCTGTCACCCACGGGTGGCAGTGTCATCTCATCCATCCGTGTGCAGGTGATGCTGGGGATGAACACAGCCAAATACCTGCACCCCCCAGGGCTGAGTTGGTGTCCCATGGGAACCTGGTGGTGGCGGTGCTGAGGGGCTGCGCTGCTGCCCTCATCTTTAGCCTCGGCATCTTCTTTGTCATCGATGCCCGCAGACTCTGGATACAGAGAGATGTGAGGCCTGGTGGGGAAAG
>NW_011127640.1:0-515 GCF_000146605.3 Meleagris gallopavo
GCAGCAGCAGCCTCTGAAGCAACATGAAATGCAAAAATACAAGGTCATGGCAAAGCACAGATGACCACCGAGTGTGCAGGAGGCCAAAATCTTGGCATCCGTGCCCGGGAGGAGGAAAGGGTAGCTACTGGGCATGCCGCTGCCTCCACCACACATGCACCTGCAGGGTCGCCAGCCCAGAAGGAGTCTGTGGCTGCCAGTCGGAACAAAACACCTCTCTGGAGGAAGGCAAAGCACTGGCAGTCATGCCAAGGAGGAGGGAAGGGTAGCTACCGGGCATGGATCCACTCAGCCAGCAGAGGAAAAGCCTCCAGGCCAGCACAAGGCAAGAGGCAAGGATTCCCACGAGGTGTGGAACCACCTGGGAAACCGAGAAGGAGCTGCAAATGCAGCAAACATTGCTCGATAGCCTAGAGAGGGCAGGAGGAATGGAAAAAGGCTCAACAGGCCAAGGGATGACATAGGTGCCATCACCCGGGCTGCTGGAACCACTGTGATGTCACAGTGCGTTGCCA
>NW_011127641.1:0-502 GCF_000146605.3 Meleagris gallopavo
GTTTTGGGGCAGACTTCCTCAAAATATAATAAATACTAATAATAAGTGAAATGGTGAGCAGTACATTCACGGAGATTAATAACGTGATCCGGTGAGCATTGAAAATCTGCATAAAGAATTCAAAGGAGAGGCTGGAAACCTGCTTAAAAATCTCCAATCCTGTAAAATTAGCAGCTCCCTCTGGAATGGTATGCCACATAATATGCAGATGCCACATAGTTATTTCCATCCATGTTTTCAATTGACTATATATACCTATTGCTCCATAGAGCAAAGTGGTGAACTTAATTAAGGCCCAGTATGTTTTTAGCATTAAGAAAGAAGAAAGAAACAGTGGCATGTAGCCCCTTAAAATGCAGTTTCAGTAGAGAAAGCATTTTTTTTTTTCTTTACTAGAAGCAAGATAGCAAGGCTCAAAAGTTTAAAAATAATCCTAGAGTATTGGCAGTCCGCCTGGTACTTTTCTAAGGTCATGCTTTCAGACAGTACTGATGAAACAGAT
>NW_011127642.1:0-583 GCF_000146605.3 Meleagris gallopavo
CCCTGCAGTGCTTCAGTGCAGCCTTCCTTTGTGTATATCAGAGACCTCCCAGTAAGAAAGCCTCGAGGGGCTGCGTCTTGTTCCGTGCGGTCCGTGAGGGGATGCGGCACGTGGCCTGGAGAGAGTATTGTGTACCTGCCAGGTGCCAGCCTACAGGTCATCGTGGCCACTCTGCAACTTTGGAAATCGTGACCCGAGTCCTTCTCCCATCCCGTCCCATGACCCACGTCCAGTTACTGCGGGGGAAGGAGATCACGCCATGCAGTGGGAACTTCTCTCATCTGTTCTTGATTGTAGATGATGAGCTTGGTGCTCTGTTTCTGGATGATCGCCTGGATCCAGATTTCATGCCTGTGCCTGAGGGACAACCCAGAGGTCAGTCGTGTCTGTTTCCTTGAAGGCAGAAACATTCATGCCCTCGTAGTTTACTCGGGTGCAATTTTACTTAGGATCCTCTCGAGGTCTTCCAAGCCTGTTTGTGCCTTGAAGGGCTTGCACAGACGAGCCATGAGTTATTTCTTTGCTGGGAGAGCTGCCACGTTTCAGTGGGAAGGTTACCGCTGCCCCTCTTCAGCTGAGAGAG
>NW_011127643.1:0-760 GCF_000146605.3 Meleagris gallopavo
ATTCCCCCGTATCCAATCACTATCACCCCGTAACAGACGTAACGGAGGTCAGCTGCTACTCTCCCATCTTTTGACCCTTCAGTCCAACAGCAATGAATATTGGATAATTCCTTTATTTCTATGTAGGCAAGAAATAAAAGAATATCTGATAGTACACACCAAGAGATTTGAACCTTTGCTTTTACACCTCCCGTAGCAGTGTCTCTATTTGTCCTCTCCTCCTCAGCAACACCGTGTTCTCCCTGACGCACAATCACAGAATTGTAGGGGCTGGAAGGCACCTCTCGAGATGATCGAGTCCAAGCCCTGTGCCAAAGCAGGCTCCGTAGACCAGCTTGCACAGGTTGGCGTCCAGGCAGGTCTTGAACATCTCCAGACAAGGAGACTCCACAGCCTACCTTGGCAGGAGTTCCAGTGCCCTGTCACCCTCACCGTGAAGACGTTCTTATGCACGTTTGTGCAGAACTTCCTATTTTGGCTGTTTCCCGTTGTCCTATCACCACGCACGGCTGAAAAGAGCTAGGCCTTGTTCCTTTGCCTCCGTCACCTTAGATAGAGACATTGATCAGATCCCCTCTGCGTCTTCTTTTCTCAAGGCTGAACAGGTCGCTCAGCCTTTCCTCATCAGAGAGGTGCTCCAGGACCTTTATCATCTTCATGGCCCTCGGCTGGACTCTTTCCAGGAGATCCCGTACCTTTTTTGTACCGGGGAGCCCAGAACCGGACGCAATACTCCAGGTGAGGCCTGACCAGGGCAGAG
>NW_011127644.1:0-723 GCF_000146605.3 Meleagris gallopavo
AGGCAGTGGCACAGGTTGCCAGAGACACGGTGGATGTGCTGGCCCTTTCAAGGTGAGCCTGGCTCAGACTCTGAGCAACTTGATCTAGCTGTGGATGGTCAGCATGGGGGAGTCGGATCACATCGCAAACCTACCTGCATACAAGCAGCGCACCAACATGGGGTGCATGATGTTCATTACCTGCTGGACACATCTCACACCACTGACTGGAGGAGCCCAGGCAATCCTTTAACTCCATCAGGCTGCAAAATGAAATCAGAAGAGACGCAGAACGTAACTTAAAACACGAGGATGCACACAATGCCCTTAAAAAACACCCACCGCATGGATGCAATTAGCACATAGCCCTATTAATTACAGCCATCCAGCTTGAGATCCTCCAGAAAAGCAGAGCTCACAGCTCTGAGATCAAGCAGGAATCACTCACCCCATTCTAAGGGCTCACCCCACACCCCAAAGGAAGCAGTCTCCAGATTCAGATGCTGCTCTTACACCTACCAGCCCTTCAGCGCACTTGGGATCCCCCAAAAACAGAAGATCACAGCCCTGAAAGAAAAAAAAGAAACCACTTACCCCATTCCAAGGACCAATACTCCCCACACTCTCAAGTGAAGAAGCAGCTTCCAGGTCCAAATACCTACCAGCCCTTAAGTACGCTCCAGGGTTCCCCTGCTAAAAAAGAGAGAGAGCAGCTCCACAATGGAGGAAGAAAAAAAAAAAAAC
>NW_011127645.1:0-432 GCF_000146605.3 Meleagris gallopavo
TCGCCAAGAAGCCCCACGGAGCACGCGGCTCCCACCAACGCCTGAGCTACAGGCTGGCCCGCCCGGCTGCAGCACAACACCACCTCTTTGGGAACCCACGGAACAACCTCGACCCACCGAGCGGGGAGGTCGCCCCAGCTACAAGCGGCACCTCAACCTGCACCCTCTGACGGGTCAGGGAGGGGTCATTCCCACCAACTGGCTGGCTAAAGCAGCCTCCCCAGACCTGATTACAGGGGGGGGTGGGCTGCTCTGGGGACGACAGGGCTCCACAGCTTGTGACACGCACCCCGAGTACAGGGCTGTCGCGCCGCCAGCCAAACAGGCGGCCACGCAGGGACAGGCCCAAGCCCTGGCTACAGGGGGGCCTTGGCCACAGAACTACCATGTACAGGGCCGTTACCTTGACAGGCCACCAGCAGGCAGCAACGC
>NW_011127646.1:0-570 GCF_000146605.3 Meleagris gallopavo
CACTCTTAGTCCCAGATGCAATTACTAAGATGCAATTATTTTCTTCTGATTTCTGTTCTATTTCAGCTCAGCGTAGTTTACTCAGCCAGGCTGGTTGTACGTGTGAGCGGACGGACGCTTCGAAGGAGCTGGACGCTCTGCACTCTGACCGATGGCCCAGGAAACCTTACTGCCATAATCAAAGCTATGGTAATGTACATCAACAAAAGCAGAATCAACAAAGGAAGTGTTCTGTTCCAAACTTTGGCTTACGCCATATCTGCGAATATCCTGTACAGTGCTTTTGTAGCTGTGTTACCGAGACCAGCAGAAGTCTTTTTTTCTACCTAAACTCATAAATGAACTTAATTTGATTACACACTGGAGGAGGAATTTGTGGTTTTTTTATTAGAAATACATAGAGTTTGTATAATAGCTACCATCACTGACATAGCGGAATAAATAGTTGCAGGTTGATCCTGTGTTGCTTTTTACTCTACGTGTCCAGTATGTTTTTCAATGAATATTGGCGTCTGATAGAATCCAGTAATGTCTATTCCTTCTGTTCCTTTCTTTATTCAGACTACTTCA
>NW_011127647.1:0-636 GCF_000146605.3 Meleagris gallopavo
AACACTTTCAGGAACAGTATAAATCAACAAACACACGAGAAGCAGTTTTGTAAAGAAATTTGCATGTACGTTGCCTTGTTGATGAGGCTGGTTTCTTAGTCCTCATTTCAGCCCATTTGTGCTCACCGGTAGCTCAAAGGTCTTTGCCAATTGCCTTTTACTAAGCAAAAATGCACTCTTCCTAAACAAAAAGGGAAGCAGATCACATTCAACCTCCCGCAGTGTCAGGTTCAACAGGAGACAGTTACAAGGCAGTGGAACATAATGATGTTGCTCCCTTGAAAGGGGGAGTCTATCAAAAAATCAAGATAATAGTCATGCAGAGGAGAACGTGCCTAACTGACTACGAATGTATACAGTCATTATCCTTCAGAAATGCAGCCAGATACACAAAGCTGGTTCAATCCCTCAAGGCTACATAAGAGTTTGTTTTCGGTGGAGACCTTCAGCCTAGCCTCAGCAACTACCCCACCATAAATATAGATTGGCCTTAAAAAGCTTGCAGTTTGTTGGGGGGGGCAAAGTAGGAAGAAGGAGAGCAGCATTATCGCGGAAGTAAATATTGCCGCTGTGTTATATAAACTCTTAACGTAGAGTTTTGTTAAGCTACTGTCACAGAGCAGCTTGAGCCTGCTC
>NW_011127648.1:0-702 GCF_000146605.3 Meleagris gallopavo
CGTCAACCCTTTGGCTCACTCGCAAGGGGCGCTCAGGCCTGTTCCCAGAACAGCCGAGAGGGCCGCTCTGCTCCCCCGCTGCTGACATCTGCACCGCCCTCGGACCCTCCCTGACACCATCCCTGCCCCACTCCTCCTCTCTGCAATTCAGCTCTGCTTTGGGGCTGCATTAGTGACGTTGGCTTTGGGAAAGAGGAGCCGGGTGGCCATGATGAGGTGGCAGGGTGACTTTTGGGGACCGTATCCTTCCATTGGGGGGAGGGGCGGGGGCCGTAGGAGCCGCACATCCTCCTGACAAAGCCAGGGATGGGGGCGACATCACACCCAGCGCCTTAGTTTGGGAGAGGCCAACAACTGTTCATGGGAAGGGGCCGTGCTGAGCTGGCGTGAAGCTCTGACACAAGTCAGAGCCCTTGGCTGATGGTCAGCAGGGGATTTCCCATCTCAAGTTGGTTGCCCGTGCCAGGGAAAAGAACTGGCAGCTGCTTTACCTTTCTTGCCCTGGTCAAGAGGTGGCAAAGTGTTTTCTTTCTTTGGTGTCTGCAGACCAGAGACGCTTCCTGAGGACTTGCGGCGTATTGCGGGTGGTGGTCTGGGTACAAACTCCATGTGAAGCCTGTACGAGAGGAGAAGACAGCGACCGGTGAGACGCAGCACTCCAGCAATCCTTGTTGCTCTCTCTGATTGTCTGCTGCCGGGCAC
>NW_011127649.1:0-711 GCF_000146605.3 Meleagris gallopavo
ATGTCCACCCCATATAGATTCCATTTTCCAATCTCCCATTCCATATTCTTCCCATATACATATCCTCACACCCCAATCCTATAGGAAGCATTGGGGAGGGCTTCGGTGGGCTTTGGGGTCTACGTGGGGGTATGAGGTGGGCTATGGAAGGTAAGGGGCCTCTGAGAGCTGGTCAGCATTTAAACAGCTCTTCTTCCAAGCTCAGGATCGGTGCGTCCCTGTGAGCAGGAAATCGGGAAAAGGTGGCAGGAGACCTGTGTGGATGAGCAAGGAGCTCATGCGCAAGCTCGAAGGAAAGAAGAAGGTCCATGAAATGTGGAAAAAGGGTCTGACCACTTGGGAAGAATATAGGAATGGAGTCAGGGCCTGCAGGGATGCAACGAGGAAGGCTAAATCCCGTCTGGAATTGAATCTGGCTAAAGTGATAAAGGATAATAAAAAAGGCTTCTTCAAGTATGTGTACAGCAAAAGGAAAACTAGAGAGAACGTGGGCCCTTACTAAGTGAGGGGGGGGTTCTGGTAATGGGGGATGCTGAGAAGGCAGAGATACTGAATGCCTTCTTTACTTCCGTCTGCAGTGAAAAGGCTCTCCCGCAGGAATCCCACAGCCTGGAGGTTAGTGAGAGGGTCTGGGGAATGGGAGACTTCCCTTAGTCAGGAAGAGGACGTGCGTGAGCGCCTAGGCAGTACTGAGGTCCACAAGTCCATGGG
>NW_011127650.1:0-535 GCF_000146605.3 Meleagris gallopavo
CTCGAATTAATACTCATGTTGGTGTGCGTGCTATTATTATTTTCCATGAATGTATTCCAACGCATTCATAATAACGGGAAGGAGTCTCCTCCAAAACCAGAGAATGCTGACTGGCAGGGAATATGGAGAGGTTTAGGAAAGATCTTAGAAGCATGGGGACCCGCAATGTCATGGGATTTTACTCTTGAACACCTGTGGGATCCTGAGAAACTAAGTCAGTATTTGAGTCAGGGACTGTGCAGCTTACATAAATCTAAGGAAGTACAACTTATTTGGGGTTTGGCTTGTGCTTACTGCGCCCTATATAATACCATCTGGGAGAGGGAGAGCTTCTGAGCTGAGGTTCAAGCCAAAGGGGAAAATCTCCAAGTCAAATCTGATCAATTACAGGAGACATCAGTAACAATATCAGTTGCTCCTGCGGAAGGCAAGAAATGGAAACGAGTGTCCACGCACCTAGAACGGAACAGAGAAGAAGCAGAGGAGGAGGTAGAGGAAGATCCAAGTGAGGGGCCCTCCTCAGAACCACCACCAT
>NW_011127651.1:0-490 GCF_000146605.3 Meleagris gallopavo
TACCTGCTGGGAAACAAACATGGCGAGCTAGCTGCAAGTGATCCAGGAGACTCCTTGAGCCCAATAATGGTGACTTTCTGGTACAGGTCTTGGACAGGTCGACCAGAGGGGTCGACCAGCTGGCCACCAATGGCTGCTGGACCTGGTGCTCAGCCATGCAGAGGAGGTGGTCAAAGAGGTTAAGATTGGAGGCAGTCTGAGCTGCAGCAACCGTGCCCTGGTTGAGTTTGTGATCTCCAGACACATGGGCCTGGCAAAGAGTGGAGTCAAGATGCTGAACTTCAGGGGAGTGAACTTCAGTGAACTGTTTGAGGAATGGTTGAATGAGATCTCCTAGGAAACTGTCCTTGGGCACAAAGGAATGGAACACAGCTGGCAGCACATTTAAGAACATGCTTCTGAGAGCACAAGAGCTCTCCATCCCTCAGAATAAGAAATCAGGCGAGGGGCAGGAAACTAGCGTGGCTGAGCAGGGACCTGCTGGGAAGGC
>NW_011127652.1:0-539 GCF_000146605.3 Meleagris gallopavo
CGTTCCCAGTCCCTACAACATCGAAGCAGCTGCAAGAGTTTCTAGGTGTATTGGGTTATTGGCGTTCTTTTATAGCTCACCTAGCGCAGCTGCTAAGGCCACTGTACAGACTCACAAAAAGGGGCAGCTTTGGGATTGGGGGAAAACAGAACAGGACACTTTCCAACAAGTAAAACTGGCAGTTCAACAAGCCCAGGCATTGGGTGTATTTGATCCTACCCTCCCAGCCGAGTTGGATGTTTGCGTCACTCAAGATGGCTTTGGTTGGGGCCTGTGGCAACGCCAGAGTTCTGTTTGGACCCCCATTGGTTTCTGGGCTCAGATCTGGCATGGAGCAGAAGAAAGATACAGTAGGATTGAAAGACAGTTATTGCCTGTCTATTCGGCATTGCAGGCAATAGAGCCAATAACTCCAACGGCTGAAGTTATAGTCAAGACCACTCTGCCGATTCAGGGGTGGGTAAAAGATCTGACCCACCTTCAGCCAATGGGCAGAACTGCGAGCCGTGTGGATGGTTATAACTAAGGAACCCGGTGAT
>NW_011127653.1:0-534 GCF_000146605.3 Meleagris gallopavo
TTTGAACAGAACAGCAGATGCTGGGGGAAAAAAAAAGCAACGCACTTGCTTTTTGGACTTTTTGGAGCTGCGAGGCTAAAACTGCAACCATTTTATAGTTCTACACATTCTTTTTATTCTTGAAGAAATATCTTTAATTCCCTGAGATAAAGCTTAAAAGTATTTCGAAACAGTCATTTTCATACCTATTCATCTCTAGAAGCCCATATTCAACATGCATTTAGGGACTGATATCTTACACTTTAACTGATCTCAAGAGGATTAATTATTAGAATAGAGGCACTTTGAAAAAAGGTTTAAAAGGGAATTAAATCAGCATAAGCAGAAAAATAGGTCCTCTCCTCCTCCTCCTTATAGCCTCAGACTCATTATTCAAAACAAGGGTAGCAACACAATACCTCCACCATACCACATAACGCAGCTCCTCTCATCGCAGCACAGGAAATGAAGCTGGACTCTGCACTCAGCCATGTGTGCTTCCTGTGTCCTCCTCACTTCAGAGTCAGGGTCCTGCATCCTCTGCAGTCAGTCCCA
>NW_011127654.1:0-496 GCF_000146605.3 Meleagris gallopavo
TGGCCGCTGCTTTTTGTGAGCCCAGCTCCATTTGCCCAGTCTGCCCGCCTCTGTGACCCTCCGCAGCACCGGCTGGAGCTCCGCAGCGCATTGGCATGGGTGAGAATAGCTGCTCTCAGGGGTTTCTGCTGGGAGGAACTGGGTACAGGGGGTTGTAAGGGCTTCTGTGGCTGGGTGGTCGTGTGCCGAGCTCCCCCTGGATGTTGGGTTTCCTGTGTCTTTTGGGTGGTGGGTTGTTGCTCCTCAGGTCTAATGGCGCCCTTCATTTTTCAGGAGCGGCTGCAGAAGAAAGAAGAAGCAGTGAGTGGGACTCCGGGAGGCAACAGCGAGCAAGAGGAGGAAGGGGAAGCCTGTGCATGGGGGCGAAAGAGAGAGGCTCTCTGGGCAAAAGCACCTCCCTGTCAGCAGGGGCACAGTCACATTTCGGTAGAGCGCTGCCGGCACCTTGGGTGACCAGGCCGGCTTTGTGCTGGGCGACCTCCCTGTAAGCAGGGCT
>NW_011127655.1:0-541 GCF_000146605.3 Meleagris gallopavo
TCGGGCAAGGGGAAGTTAAGGAAATGGGGAAGGGGAGGGAACAGAGGGAAGGGGAGTGAAGGGAAAAATAATAAAATCTCTCTGGAGGAAGACCCTGGCATTCTCTGAGGCTCCTATTCACCATTCAAACTCATCAAACACCTCCAGAAACAAGCAAACAACAAACAAACAAACAAACAAACCACCCATACCATGTATTTTGGGATGGTGCCATTCAGAATGGCAGTTTGGGATATTCCATACTGACTATTTACGAAAAAGGTAAGGTGAACTACCTTGGGGTATCTCCCTTACAGTTCAGATACGCAATGAGAAAGTCTGCACAACATGGGAAAGAAAAGGAAAAGGAAAAAGGAAAAAAGAAAAAAGGGAAGGGGGAGAAGGAAAAGGGAAAGAAGACCTTGCTCTTAGTGCCTACAGAGGATGTTCCACAGCACATCTGCAGGCTTTCTGGACAGCAGGGTTTATCTTGAAATGACTCATTTCCCTCTGCTGAACAGAAACGTCCCTTTGTTCAGAAGTTCTGCAGTTCTACAGAGCT
>NW_011127656.1:0-559 GCF_000146605.3 Meleagris gallopavo
TGAGCCTGGAAGCCTGGGGCGCGGGCCCGGGTGGAGCCGCCGCAGGTGCAGATCTTGGTGGTAGTAGCAACTATTCAAACGAGAGCTTTGAAGGCCGAAGTGGAGCAGGGTTCCATGTGAACAGCAGTTGAACATGGGTCAGTCGGTCCTAAGCGATAGGCGAGCGCCGTTCTGAAGGGACGGGCGATGGCCTCCGTTGCCCTCGGCCGATCGAAAGGGAGTCGGGTTCAGATCCCCGAATCCGGAGCGGCGGAGACGGGCGCCGCGAGGCGCCCAGTGCGGTAACGCAAGCGATCCCGGAGAAGCCGGCGGGAGCCCCGGGGAGAGTTCTCTTTTCTTTGTGAAGGGCCGGGCGCCCTGGAACGGGTTCGCCCCGAGAGAGGGGCCCGCGCCTTGGAAAGCGTCGCGGTTCCGGCGGCGTCCGGTGAGCTCTCGCTGGCCCGTGAAAATCCGGGGGAGGAGGGTGTAAATCTCGCGCCGGGCCGTACCCATATCCGCAGCAGGTCTCCAAGGTGAACAGCCTCTGGCATGTTGGACCAATGTAGGTAAGGGAAGTCGG
>NW_011127657.1:0-462 GCF_000146605.3 Meleagris gallopavo
CACAAGCATGCGTGCTTCGGCTGTGTGAGTGTGCTGCCCGACAGCTGTGGGGAGCACAGCAGAGATGCAAGCAGAGGAAATCCACGTGCAGGGCTGCGGCGGGTGCTGGAGGTTGGGAGATGAGGGCTGAGGAGCAGATCCACCTCCAGCAATGATTCCTCTCACTGCCCTGCTCCTGCGCTGTCACAGTGCCCTGGGCAAATGCACCTGCTGCTTTGTGCCAGAGTCCCCATCTGCTAGCAGAGGGATAGCACTTGGTAAAATGCTGCCTAATGGGCTGCCACGTTTGACTTGACTGAACTAAGTGGTTGTTTCTAGAACACCTACCTATGCCAGAGGGTAGACAAGGGTAGTTCTCCAGAAGTCTCTCAACACTGTGGTTGTGTGAACAGAGAAAATACAAGTGTGTTTCTTTTCAGTTCCAGCTTGTTGTGCCTGCTGGGATGGGCGTCGCGTGCAGCG
>NW_011127658.1:0-470 GCF_000146605.3 Meleagris gallopavo
TTAAGCTCCTTCATCATCTGTTTTCCACCATTTTTTGTTCTTTGCTGTAGGCATCACAGGAGAGACTGAATTGGAAAGTGAAAGTGCAGCTACTTTGGAACCTCAGCCAACTCCTGGGGAGAAAAGTACAGGACAACCTCTGCAGGTTCCTTCTGCATCTCCCCGGGGCACTGGCAGCAGTGCAGAAGATGAAGGTCCAGAAGACACTGGGACACAAGTGAATATTCAAAACATAAAAGTAAGAATGAAGTTTCTACAAAAGGTTTTGTCGCTAAATTCAGAGAATTATTCTCAAACTTCTACGACATGACTGTTTTCACTTTGTGAGGAATAAAACATGCAGCAAACACTGTCTGACTCCTTTCACTGTGCCTCAGGTCTTTTCTAACACTGGAAGTGAGGCACAGATCTTAGGTTTCTCAGGGAGAGAAAGGAGTTACAGCTGTATCCAAACCTGGAAATGGCTTTGG
>NW_011127659.1:0-522 GCF_000146605.3 Meleagris gallopavo
CCCAGTTCACCCCAATGCCCACCAGTTGCCCCCATCGGCCCCTTTGGGAAGCCAAGTGGTGGGCGGAGCTAAGAGAGCAGGCGTGGCCATTCCACCGGAAGTGGGTGTGTCCCCGCTAAGCCCCGCCCCTCCACTTCCGGCAGCTCTCCCATTACCGTTGCTCCGCCCCCATCACCACCATGGCGCCGAGGCCACGCCCCTCACCCAACGCCGCACCTCAGCCACCTTCCATGTTGAACCACATCACTGCCCTGAGTCCAGAACAGACCTTCAGGTCTGCACAAATGCAAGGATTTGAGAGCGCTGTGACAGCGCAAAGAGACCAGGAATGAAAAGAGCACAGGATAGGAGCAAGGGCTCCCACATTTCAGAAATGGCACAAGGGAGTTGTGCCCATCTCGGGGCTTGTGGCAGCATTGCAGGGCAGCCCCACAGAGGTAACCTCGAGCTGATGTCTCCTGGACAGCAAAGTCATTCCTATGTCTGAAACAACCGCGCTGCACAGAGCTTGAGCAGGGCACT
>NW_011127660.1:0-631 GCF_000146605.3 Meleagris gallopavo
TTTTCTCAGGTATCTCCTTTCTTGCACTACGGGAATGGTATTGCCATTAGCTACCGCAACCACCGCCAACCAAACCAAAACAAAAAGAACTTTCAGAAAGACCCAAAAAACCCCACCTCTGTTTGCCATGATGAAAATAGCATGTGCAAAAGCACAGCACTCACCCATGGCAAGCAAAGCATCCAGCAGGTCTGCTGACATCTCAGATTTAATGCAGTGCCCCAGGATACATCAAAGGCTGGACGAAGAGTCCATGATATAAAGACAGTGATAGTTGGCATCAAAAAATATTTGACTCCGTAATGCTGGCATTCGGGATGTGGGGAGAAAAAAAGAGCAAAAAGAGGATACGGGCAAGAAAGAAAAGCAGAAGAGGAGTACAGATGCAGGAGTGAGGGAGGATACAAGGGAGAAAGAACAGCAGAAGAGCAGAAGAGGAGTGGCTAACACTGAGGGAGAGGAGCTGAAGTGTAGCTGAAGAGAAGAGCAGAAAAGGGAAGCACAGAAGAGGGAAGAGACAGAAAAGACAACGACTGTCTGTTCTGTCCTCGCTAGCAATGCCCCGAGATACAGCCAAAGCCAGGAGAAAAAGTCCAACGATACAAAGTACAGTGACGTGCTTCGAGGCACC
>NW_011127661.1:0-580 GCF_000146605.3 Meleagris gallopavo
GGCTGCGGGATGAGCTGCTGGAGAGGAGCTCTGCAGAGAGGGACCTGGGCGTCCTGGTGGACGACAGGTTGGCCATGAGCCAGCAGTGTGCCCTTGTGGCCAAGAAGGCCAATGGCATTCTGGGGTGCCTTAAGAAGAGCGTGTCCAGCAGGTCGAGGGAGGTGATCCTCCCCCTCTACTCTGCCCTGGAAAGGCCTCATCTGGAGTACTGTGTCCAGTTCTGGGCTCCCCAGTACAAAAAAGACAGGGATCTCTTGGAAAGAGTCCAGCGGAGGGCCACAAAGATGGTGAAGGGCCTGGAGCATCTCCCCTATGAAGAAAGGCTAAGTGACCTGGGTCTGTTTAGCCTTGAGAAAAGACAACTGAGAGGGGACCTGATCCAGGTTTATAAATATCTGAGGTGTGGCGGCCATAGTGGTGAGGCCAGTCTCTTTTCAGTGGTACGTGGAGACAGGACAAGAGGAAACGGACATAAGCTGCAGCATAGGAAGTTTTGCATGAATGTGCGTAAGAACTTCTTCACGGTGAGGGTGACGGAGCACTGGAACAGGCTGCCCAGGGAGGTTGGTGGAGTCTCCTT
>NW_011127662.1:0-477 GCF_000146605.3 Meleagris gallopavo
CACTGCTACACATCTGCTTTCAGAGAGGAAAAGAGGGGAAGGGAAAACACGCTCTAAAAAGGCATGTGCAAGTTTGAGGAGCGACAACCGTAGTGCTTTCAGGGAGAGAGTTTCGGACAGTGAGGAGTAATCATTTCTGGAGTTCGGAGAAAAAACCCCCTCCACTCGCAGGTAGTGCAGGAGGCTGAATTCGCACTTGTCGGCATCGGAATCGCACTCCTTCGCTCTCACGCGTAGAAAGCGGCATTCGCGCTGAACCGCTCCGGAGTCTTGGCAGTACATGGCCGAGAAATCGCGCTTCTCCCCGAACGCCGCTTTCAGCCGTCAGCAGCGGTCTCGTGTTTGTCGCTTGCCGAGAACGGGCCACTTCAGCCGGCTGCTTTCCTCCGACCAGTGAGCGGGCTCCAGTGCGCACATCGGAAAGGAGCGGTTTGCACTTAGCCTTGGCTACGTGCAGAATGCACCTGACTAGCTCCG
>NW_011127663.1:0-647 GCF_000146605.3 Meleagris gallopavo
ATAAGAAAAGAGTAGCGTACCCTGTTGAAAAGGCAAAGGCTTGCTGAAGACTCCTAGAAAGAAACAATCTCTGAATATAGATGTTTCCCCCTTGGCTACCAGCCCTTAATGGGTTAAGGAGGTTGCACAGGTGAATTGCTTGCATCTGTGCTCCCAGGGCTAGCCACACCTCTTCACCAAATGCTCAATTGCTCGCTCCCTGTTCCAGGCTGTGACCTGACAGTTTCCATACACAGTTAAGTAGTGCTCCAGTACAAGAAAAGTACACAAGGGATGAAATTTGCCTTCAAAGACTGCTTGTAGCCCTTTGATCTTTCTGAAAGAGCATGTTCATCCTTTAAACTGAAAAGACTTCATGTTCTGCTCTCAAAAAATTGAGTGTATCAACAGAGTAACCATTAAAATTACACTTAAAGCATTGCTGGTAAAACTTGTACAACAAAACTGCATTCTTGCCTAAGTAAAAATCTTCACAGAAAGATGCCAGCCTTTGATTTTCATTAAAACCCTATAAGAAGCAACTCCAGAGCCTAATAATTTATTTCTGAAATTACTTTCAGCTAAGAGCAATTTTCAGCTGCAAATTAGTATTAGCTATTGAATTTTGCAGTTAAAATGTTAGTAAAAAATATCTTGTCTACATAAGA
>NW_011127664.1:0-1255 GCF_000146605.3 Meleagris gallopavo
GGATTCTTAAATGGTTTTGGCTGTAGCTATTTCTGCTGTAAATTCCTTTTGCTGGACTGTAGTAGCAAAGTGCAAGTGGAGTGCTTTGGAAATGGTCTGAAGTTGCCAGGTTGCTTGTGGTCACAGACATAATGTGGAACTATCTGTGGTGCCAGGGATAATTATGTCTGATGAACTTGAAAGCTTTCAGTAGTATTACAGCCATAATACAAATCATTCCCTGTCCTCTAGAATTCTGTGTAAAATTGCTAGCTAGCTAGCAAGCTGCAGATGCTATTTTGTGTCAAGACAAGCTCTCCAAATAAATACATTATTACACTTGAAGATTGTTCTGTTCCAAGTGCTAGGGAATATTGTTCAGAAATGCCTGATCTCTGCAGCTAATATGTTATTCAGGGTTACTGAACGTATCACTTTCCTTTGGTAAGTGTTCAAGGAAGGCTGGTTGTTCACATAGGTTTCATTTTTGTCTTAAGACTGCATGTGGTAACTTGTGACGTTGGTCTGATGGTAAGTTTAAAAAGTGAAGGTAGGTATTTCTGAGAGGAGAAGTGCAGGAGTATGATTTGAGCTCATTTCTGTTTCTGATATTCCTGGGAGTTAAACAATTAAAATATTTGTGTTGTTCTCCTGGAAGTTCTTACCTTCAGGATAGGTTAAAGCAGTGCCTAGAGATGTAATAATAAGTGGTGGAAGTATCTCTTGGAAGTGTTGAGAACATCACTGTCTGGGGCCAACTGCTGCTCTGTAAAGCTGAATGTTTGAGCTTTGTATTGAGCTGTCTCCACAAATTCCAAGCTGCTCCACAGAGCTCTTTTCCAACATGTGGATAATAGAACTTTTTAGGCTGTTACTTAACATGCACTATTAACTGTAATTCACAGCTTTCACATAAAGGAGAATGTGGAATGCAACTTTTTGACATAGTAATTCCCTCAGTGTCTGTCCTGAGACCAGTGGCAGAAGAAGAAAGCAGTTCTGGTCCTCATCCCTTCCAAACCTGTAGCACTGAACTGCGCCGGCCCCTCAAAGGCTTGAATTGCAGAGCTGTGGGGGAATCAGTCTCAGTTGTCTGTTGTAGTCTTGTTGTTGTAGTTCAAACTATTTTATCACTGTGAAGATGCAGACTAGAGATAGATAGGAGGCTGGCTTTAAAAGAACTACTTGCTGATGGTGAGAAATCCTGACTGAAGACAAATGAATCCTCTACTGCAAAACCACACCTGCTTTGGTTTGGATACTTTCTTTCAGAGAG
>NW_011127665.1:0-704 GCF_000146605.3 Meleagris gallopavo
CAAAAGCAGCTTGGGGAAGCAGGGTAAAGAGGTTTATTTTCTGATATGGATGCCTCTTACTCTGTGCTACATCAAGAATTATTACCTTTAGATGATTTTTTTTGTAGTTGTAGGAGTTATTGGCAAGAGAAGTTTACTTTTTTTAGGGGATCAATTAAATACAGTCTAGGAGAAGAAGTAGGAATATATAAATTCTTGTACATGCCAAATTCTCCAAAACCATTACTTGGGCATGACATATTAGAACAGTTGAATGTAGTTTCAGTAGAGAAAATTGGAGCTAAGTGTCAAGCAAGAGCAATTGACTGAAAATTTTTGAAAAAAGTTTGGCTTTAACATAAACTGGGAAAAGCAATGTTGGTACCCCCAGAAGTTACGTAAATCCTAAGTCAGGTATACACAGGATTGCAGGCATCAGGAAAGCCTGGCAGAGCCAAAAATGCAGCCCAATAAAAGTTAAGTTAAAGATGGGAGCCAGCCCAACCAGGGTAAAGCAATGCCCTTTGAGCATACAAGATTGTAGGAGGATAAAAGAATAATAAATAACTTTTT
Organism: Meleagris gallopavo; assembly: GCF_000146605.3. Lineage (NCBI taxonomy): Eukaryota > Metazoa > Chordata > Aves > Galliformes > Phasianidae > Meleagris > Meleagris gallopavo. Next base: position 553 of record NW_011127665.1, read on the forward strand.
GAATTTTGGATTATTAATTGGATAGGAATTCAAATAGCAACTTACCAGGATGGAATTACTGTATCAATGAATATACTAACTGAGGCAGATGAGAAAGAATAGACCCTGTAGTCTGGGTCAAAGAAGGGAATAGAGGGGGTTAAGAATAACCC
>NW_011127666.1:0-458 GCF_000146605.3 Meleagris gallopavo
TGATTGATCTGTCAGTACATCTCAGCAGCATCAACAGCTGGCAACCTTAAAAAAAGGAAAAGAAACGTGCACATATAATAAACATATAATGACTGTACAGGACTGAATCCAGCAGGCAGTTTTAGCAGATGTGGGGAAGAGGAGAGGCTGAACTGTACGCATGTTTTCCTTGAGGCTTTCACACACTTCCAGATGTTCATTTATCAGCACTACCTCTACGTAGCCACAGCTGGCAGAGCAGAGGGACAAGAAGCTCCAGCTCTTGCTCCACTAGCTCAGAGAAATGCCGTGTCTTTGTACTACAGCCTAACATCTCACAACCCTTAACAGGTAAACAAAGATCTCGGGACTGCTCCTGAGTTCATTACATCCGCCGAAACTCAGAACAGACAGACTGGTATCAAAGCAGCACAAATTAGAGGAGGGAAAGGGCACAACTCTGGAAGCCTGATGGCTCT
>NW_011127667.1:0-413 GCF_000146605.3 Meleagris gallopavo
GAAGTACAGGAGTAGGTTGTTTATGCCACTCCTTCATATCTTCTCCATGGTCACGTAGGTAATGCCACAAGGCAAAACGTGATGTGGTCTTACTGTTGTCACTTGCTCGAGCAGGAGAACGTCTTCTTTTGATGGCTGAGACATTAGATGCCACCGGCTGGGAGGAAATCAAGTTGATCAGCCCCTCCAATAGGCTGTTTTGGGAATTCTGGTCCCCATTTGATGTATCCGTTACCTCCATGGATTTATCAGCTTCAGGCACGGTTGATAGTTTGTCTATTATATCTTCTTGTTTGTTTTCCATTCTGTCCAGCTTTTCTAGCTACCTTTGTAATGGCTGAAACACAAGCTCGCAGAGGGCTTAAATGTAACTCAAAGTCTTGAAGTTTATTAACCAATTCACTTATAAGGGT
>NW_011127668.1:0-608 GCF_000146605.3 Meleagris gallopavo
GTCCTGTGCCCAAACGCTTGCAGCGTGGCACTGCGGTCGTCGCGTGCGGTGCCAGGACTTTAGCCAGGCTCTTGGTGGAAGCAGCAGGAAACCGCAGCCGGAGGTGGATGCCAATATCCAAAGCTTGGTCTCTGTGCCAAGGTACGTTGATCCCTGACGTGTCCTTTTTAAATGCTTGCTGAGGTGCTCTCAGCTTGGTGTCAGATGTCCCTCGTGCTCACGTTGCTTTCACTGGGTGCTTTTCCTTTCCCAATCTTCAGGTCTCTGCAGTGCTGATGGAATGTCAGAGCCATGTCCCAATGTCGTCTTCTTTTCTGCTTGGTTCACCAGCATTTTCTACCCTTTTCATCTGTTCTTCTTCTCTTTCTTCCCTGTTGCCCGTTGGCGCTTCGTTGGAGTTTCCTGGATCCAAATGCACCCTTCTGACCACGTGTGATGCCCAAAGAAGAGGTAGGCTCCCAAACAGGCTTGTGCTGAGTGCTGTCCATGACTTGGGGTTTCTCGATTCACTAGTATTCTTTTTTCCGCGATGTTGTTCAGTGCTGTATGTGAAGCTTTCTTCTTTCTTTCTAGGATTGGCGCCTCCACCATCACATTCTGTAGGCGTT
>NW_011127669.1:0-522 GCF_000146605.3 Meleagris gallopavo
GGCCTCTTTTGCACGTGCTACTTCTTCTCCTGGTGATGTTCCAAACTTTTTGCCTTCAGGCCAGTCCATGATCACCTCTAGGATTCCTGGACGGTTGAGATTCCCCATCCGCGCTCGCTGCGTAATCAGCGCAATCCACTTAGTCCAAGTGGCATCGGTAGCATGATGGGTGGAGGAACCCTTTCCCTTAAACATCCAGTTCAGCACTGGCAGCCGAGGTGCCAGAAGAAGCTGCGTTTCAGTACCAATTACTTCAGAAGCAGCCCGAACCCCCTCATACGCGGCTAAGATCTCCTTTTCAGTTGGAGTGTAGCCCTCTTCTGACCCCCTGTAAGCTCGACTCCAGAATCCCAGGGGTCGGCCTCGGGTCTCTCCTGAGGCTCTCTGCCACAAACTCCAAGTGGGACCTTTCTCTCCAGCAGCAGTGTAGAGGATGTTCTTTATACCCTGTCCCATTCGTACTGGCCCTAGGGCCACGGCACGGGCTATTTCCTGTTTAATCTGTTCAAAAGCCTGCTGCTG
>NW_011127670.1:0-615 GCF_000146605.3 Meleagris gallopavo
AGTCTCCAGCACCTTGTGTGGCTTGGTTTGCAGTGGAACTCTGTGTCAGTCTTACCCCCAGTGCGGCAACTGTTAAAGCAGCTTTTTCACTTGCCCCAGGAAACATCAAGGCTTGAGACAGATGCTCCTGAATCCCTTTGCCTGTTGGACCTTGAAGTCAGTACACTTTCCAAGATCTGAAGTGCATTTAAATGCTATTTGCTCTTTTCTTATTTCTCCTCTTCTCCTTTCTTTTCCTTTCTTTCCTTTCTTTTCTTTCTTTCGATACCTAATATTTTCCTTTGTTTGTTTATTTTTACAAAAACAGGTATTCCTACTCGGGATGGCATTCACTTGCAACTTAGAACTGCAAGAGAAGTTGAACACTCGTGATGAAACGCATCAGCCACCTTTCTTACCGTTGCTGCTGTGCAAACAGTTCTCTACTGAGAAGCAAAGATCCTGGTGGGATGCTGTTCGTGCTCTTATGCAGAAAAAAACAACGTAAGAATTCTTCTGCTTGCAAGTATTTGAAACAAGCCTCTAGACAGCTTCTGAACGGATTCCCATAGATTGTGTAAAACTAGTTTGCTTGGTTGGACTGTTTTGGACGTGAATGTTTTGTTGCAAGAGGGG
>NW_011127671.1:0-474 GCF_000146605.3 Meleagris gallopavo
CACAGCTCCATAGCTTACCGCTGTTTCACACTGATGCGGCCTCACTCAAGCTTCGTAGGTGTCAAAGAAGGCCTGCAGAAGGCAAGAGGCGGCAGCCAGAGGACAGTACAGAAGTCCTGATGCCTGTCTTACATCTGTGCCTCTCCTTGGTGTCTGCTCAAGATCTGCCTTCTTCCTCAGCCTCTCCGCAAGGCTGCGCTTCCGTGGAAGGCCTCTGCCATCAGCCTCTTGCACAGAGAAATCTGGAAACATTTGAAGAGCATCTGACTGGAGGAAGACCTTAGCTCAGTCAACCACCACCTTCACGTCTTCAAGCGTCGTTTCTTAAATTTGCCTTTCCGCTCTGAAATGTTGTGCTTTTCCTCCAGCCAACACAAACTGCAGTGCACTTTCCTCTCCTCTCCTCCATCAACACACCCTTTCATGCAGCCCTATTCAGATGAAGGTACCCAAACTACAGCTCACAGCGTTCGT
>NW_011127672.1:0-336 GCF_000146605.3 Meleagris gallopavo
AGCAAAGCAAAGCAAGAAAACCAAAAAGTCAAGGAACAGAAAGAACAACAGGAAAACAAAACAAAACAAAAGCAGCCCAAAGAAAAACAAACAAACAAACAAAAATGAAATAAGCATTGGAGAGCAAAGCAAAAGGAGCAGTAAAGAAGTCAAAGGAGGCCGGCATGGGGGACAAGGAAGGGGGACACAGAAGGAAAGGAAGAGAAAGATGTAAAGGATTAATGCAGCAGAACACAAAAGCTATGCAAGGAAAACTAACTTGAAAAAAGGAGGAATGAAAAAGAAACAGAACCAACAAAAAGGAAAAAAAAACAAACAATAAAACAAAATGGAAAG
>NW_011127673.1:0-1745 GCF_000146605.3 Meleagris gallopavo
GTCACGGAGTTAACTAGATCAATTTACGCCTGTGACAGGGGGCAGTAGGCCCCTGCCCTCCCCTCCCCAGCCCGCAAAATGGGAAGGAAGGAAGGAAGGGAGGAAGGGAGGAAGAAAAAAACAGCGGCAACAATCTATGGAGGAAAACTTATTTTACTAACTATGATACCGGAATGAAAGATAACACAATATAATACAATCTGATTGAAATTGAGACTAATAAAGCAAATAAGATAGGAGAGAGAGAGTTCCCGAGACCAAGTCACATCTGAAAAGCTTGGAACAGCCAGGAAAGCACCTCCAGCACCCACTGCCAGGCAGTAAGAGACCGCCCCACCCGGAAGGGCCAGATCCCAGGACTTCCGTAATGTATAGGGATAGGTGCCTGGAATTGGAACATTAACACTTGAACACCCAGTACACTACATGATGTATTGATGCGGAATACTGAGAACCAAAACCAAAAAAAACATAAAACCATGACATTCCACCCCTTATTCTACATCACTACATCAAGCTTAATTTATATACATATATATATGAATAAGCGAAAGATGATTAAAATGCATTACAAACACATGTCTATATACATATACATAGAATTATCGACTGCACTCCCCCAGCATCAAGTTTCCTTGCGGTACACATTGAACATCCCCGTTTTTTTGCATTACCCACCAAGTGGACCCAGGTCCCTGGGCAAAAACAGTACCACGGAGAGGGTTGCCCTTTCCAGTAGCTGGAAGAACCCAAACTGCCTTTCCCAACATGTTCTTTACATGTACAACATGGACTTTATCTCCGTCTACGGTAAGTAGGGAGCTGGATTGGGTAGGACCATCACGATTGATAGATCCTCTGGTATTGACTAACCAGGTGGCTTCTGCCAAATGCTTCTCCCAGTGTTTAAATGTACCGCCTCCCATTGCTTTCAGCATAGTTTTTAACAACCCATTGTATCGTTCAATTTTACCAGAGGCTGGTGCATGGTAGGGAATATGGTAAATCCACTCAATGCCATGATCTTTGGCCCAAGTATTTACAAGAGAATTTTTAAAATGAGTCCCATTATCTGACTCAATTCTTTCTGAGGTGCCATGTCGCCACAGGACTTGTTTCTCAAGACCTAGTATGGTATTTTGGGCGGTAGCATGGGGTACGGCATATGTTTCAAGCCACCCAGTGGTTGCCTCCACCATAGTAAGCACATAACATTTACCACTGCGAGATCGTAGCAAGGTGATATAATCAACCTGCCATGCCTCCCCATATTTATACTTTTGCCATCGCCCTTCCCCCAGTGTGGTGTCATCCTTTGGCTTGTTTGATTATGGTACATGTTTCACAGTCATGAATAACCTGTGCAATAGCGTCCATAGTTAAGTCCACCCCTCGGTCTCTAGCCCATTTATATGTTGCATCTCTCCCTTTATGGCCCGAGGTCTCATGGGCCCATCGAGCTAGAAATAATTCACCCTTGTTCTGCCAGGCCAGGTGTATTTGAGCCACCTCAATTTTGGCAGCTTGGTCTACCTGATGGTTATTTTGCTGTTCTTCAGTAGCCCGACTCTTGGGCACGTGAGCATCTACATGGCGCACCTTTACAACCATATTCTTTATTCGGGCAGCAATATCTTTCCACAGCTCAGAAGCCCAAATAGGTTTACCCTTTCTTTGCGAGTTATTTTGCTCCCACTGCTGTAACCATCCCCATAGAGCATTTGCCACCATCCACGAGTCAGTGT
>NW_011127673.1:3929-5020 GCF_000146605.3 Meleagris gallopavo
CTTTATGCACTGGCCATATGGGGCTGTTAAAGGGTGAGTGAGTTTTGCTGATCACCCCCTGACCCTCTAGTTGATGAACCAACTTATGAATGGGGAGCAAGGAATCCCTGTTGGTGCAGTACTGCCATCTGTGCACCGTTTTTGTGGCAATCGGTACCTGCTGCTCTTTTACTTGCAGCAACCCCACAACAGATGGATCTTCTGATAGGCCAGGCAAAACAGGCAGCTGCTTAATGTTGTCTGTGTCCACAGCAGCTATCCCAAAGGCCCATCGATACCCCTTAGCATCCTTGAAATGCACCCTTCTGAGGTAATCGATACCTAGTATACACGGAGCCCCTGGGCCAGTTACAATAGGATGTTTTTGCCAGTCCTTACCGGCAAAAGTGAGGCTTATCTCGGCCTCCAACACAGTCAATTCTTGAGAGCCTCCAGTCACCCCGGAAATATGGATTGATTCTGTCCCTTCATGACTCGAGGGCATCAGAATGCACTGTGCACCAGTATCCACCAGTGCCTTATATTTCAGTGGTTCTGATGTGCCAGGCCATCGAATCCACACAGTCCAATACACTCGATTATTCCTTTCCCCCCCTGGCTGAGGGCAGGGCCCCTCTATTCATTACCTGTGATAACTGGAGCAACTGCACTGGTGGTTGATCTGCTTTGTAATTCTTTCACCTGTGCTCGTAGTACAGGAGTAGCTTGGTCGTGCCATTTTCTCATGTCTTCTCCATGGTCACGTAGGTAACGCCACAAGGCAATTCGCGATGTATTGTTCCTCACTGGAGCCGGAAAGCGTTTGCCTTTAATAGCTGAGATTTTTGATGGTGCCCATGAGCAGGAAGGTTCATCATCGTTAATTAGTTGGATTTGCATTAGTTTGATCAGCTCCTTCATTAGACTCTTTTGATTACCCTGATCTTCATTGAGCGTTTCTGATACTGCCACACGTTTGTCACGATTAATCAATAGAGACATTTGCTCCTGCATTTCATTCAGTTGGTCCGTTATTTGTGAGATGGCGGCAGTGGAAACGTGACTTGGGGGTAGCTGTTGTTCGTAGTTTTGGAGCATAAGAATCAATTCAA
>NW_011127674.1:0-503 GCF_000146605.3 Meleagris gallopavo
GCTCGACCAACTTGGTGGCCTTCTATGATGCTGTCACATGCTGGGTGGATGGGGGAAGAGCGGTAGATGTAGTCTACCTTGATTTTAGAAAGGCATTTGATACTTTCTCCCACGACATCCTTATAACAAAGCTGAGGAAGTGTGGGATAGATGAGTGGACAGTGAGGTGGGTTGAGAACTGGCTGATTGGCAGAGCGCAGAGGGTCGTCGTTGGTGGTGCAGAGTCTGGCTGGAGACCTGTAACCAGTGGTGTCCCCCAGGGGTCTGTGCTGGGTCCGGTCTTGTTCAACATCTTCATCAATGACCTTGATGAGGGGATAGTGGCAACCCTCAGCAAGTTTGCTGATGATATGAAGTTGGGAGGATTGGCTGACACGCCTGAAGGCTGTGCTGCCATTCAGCGAGACCTGGACAGGCTGGAGAGCTGGGCAGTAAGAAACCGGATGAGGTTCAACAAAAGCAAAGTGTAGGGTCTTACACCTAGGAGGAATAATTGCATGCAC
>NW_011127675.1:0-574 GCF_000146605.3 Meleagris gallopavo
CTTTGGGTTCCGGGGGGAGTATGGTTGCAAAGCTGAAACTTAAAGGAATTGACGGAAGGGCACCACCAGGAGTGGAGCCTGCGGCTTAATTTGACTCAACACGGGAAACCTCACCCGGCCCGGACACGGACAGGATTGACAGATTGAGAGCTCTTTCTCGATTCCGTGGGTGGTGGTGCATGGCCGTTCTTAGTTGGTGGAGCGATTTGTCTGGTTAATTCCGATAACGAACGAGACTCTGGCATGCTAACTAGTTACGCGACCCCCGAGCGGTCGGCGTCCAACTTCTTAGAGGGACAAGTGGCGTTCAGCCACCCGAGATTGAGCAATAACAGGTCTGTGATGCCCTTAGATGTCCGGGGCTGCACGCGCGCTACACTGACTGGCTCAGCTTGTGTCTACCCTACGCCGGCAGGCGCGGGTAACCCGTTGAACCCATTCGTGATGGGGATCGGGGATTGCAATTATTCCCCATGAACGAGGAATTCCCAGTAAGTGCGGGTCATAAGCTCGCGTTGATTAAGTCCCTGCCCTTTGTACTACACCGCCCGTCGCTACTACCGATTGGATGGTT
>NW_011127676.1:0-487 GCF_000146605.3 Meleagris gallopavo
AGCCTGTTCCAGTGCTCCGTCACCTCACCGTGAAGAAGTTCTTACGCACATTCGTGCGAAACTTCCTATGCTGCAGCTTATGTCCGTTTCCCCTCGTCCTGTCTCCACGTACCACTGAAAAGAGACTGGCCTCACCGCTATGGCCGCCACACCTCAGATATTTATAAACCTGGATCAGGTCCCCTCTCAGTTGTCTTTTCTCAAGGCTAAACAGACCCAGTTCACTTAGCCTTTCTTCATAGGGGAGATGCTCCAGGCCCTTCACCATCTTTGTGGCCCTCCGCTGGACTCTTTCCAAGAGATCCCTGTCTTTTTTGTACTGGGGAGCCCAGAACTGGACACAGTACTCCAGATGAGGCCTTACCAGGGCAGAGTAGAGGGGGAGGATCACCTCCCTCGACCTGCTGGACACGCTCTTTTTCATGCACATTTGTGTATGCAAAGCTTCTATGATCTAAGAAACAGTTTAATTAATGATTTAAACCTA
>NW_011127677.1:0-635 GCF_000146605.3 Meleagris gallopavo
GTCGCCGCGGGGCCGGCTTCCCGTGAAACGGTGGGATGTGGGCAGAACGTGGAGATAACGGGGAAAGGACAACGCCGTGAGAGCCGGGCTGGTAGGGAAGGAGGGAGGGAAGAGTGGGAAGGAAGGGAGGGAGGGAGGGAGGAAGGGAGGGAGGAAGGGCAGGGCAAAAGGCGGGAAAGGGAAAGGGTCCGAAGCCTGGCCTGGCTGGTATCGCAACATGGAAGGGCTTCAGGTGTGTTGTTAGGTGCACAAGGAGCAGTTCGTGCAGCAGTAGATGATATTGCTGTGTTCATGCAGATCAGAGAGGCAGAACTGAGGCAGATGTAGAGAAGATACGGCACCAAACTGAAATACTGCACAACATAAAGCGATGCGAGCTGCCCAGCCCCCAGCTCACACTGCTCCAATCGATGTGTGGGGAGTGAGGCAGGTCCTGCATGCCGTGCAGACAGTTCACGGTAGAGCTGAGACCGTGGAGCTCCAGGCACACAAAAGAGACTGTAAAGTGCCTGCTGCTTTGCTCCAAGCTCAGACCTGCCAACACGGCAGAGTTCAAGGCTTTCCACTTGGGCCGGAGGAATCCCAGGCATCCGTACAGACTGGTAGGAGCAGTCCTTGAGAGCAGCCCTGCAGAG
>NW_011127678.1:0-999 GCF_000146605.3 Meleagris gallopavo
GTGCAGTTTGTTTACGGCACTTTGGGAGCACCGCAGCTCTGCTGCCACCTGTTTGGACACAATACAGTCATGAAGGCACTGCCCTGCATTCCGGGCCTCTTTGCACAAACCTGTGCTCCTTGCTCGGAGCACATTGGCTGCACTCTGTGCACCATGTTGCTTTACCACCAGAGAAGGCTCAGCTACCCAACACCATTTTTTTGCTTCCATCTTGTCTGATAACTGCTCATGATGCACAGCCCTCACCTTTGCTTTGGTGAGGTGGGGACTGCCATTGCTTCCTCAGTCCCACAGACCCCTTCCCATCCCACACTGCCATGGGAGATCAGGTTCTGGACCACCTGAGGACCCAAACATCCAGGAGTCTTTGGGTCCTGACGAGATGAGTCCCAGAGTTCCGAGGGAATTCACCGCTGCAGTCACCGAGCCACTCTCCATGGTATTTCACAAGTCGAGGCAGTCAGGTCAAGTCCCTGGTGAGGAGAAAAAAGGTGACAGCACACCTCTTAGGAAGGATAGAAAGTGTGACGCGGGGAACTACCAGCATGTCAGTCTCACCTCTGTGCTGGTCACGGATCATGGAGCAGATCATCCTGGAAGTGACTCTCAAGCACACAATTCCAGTGCGTCACCACCCTGTGCGTGAAAAGCTGCCTCCTAATAACCAACCTAAACCTCCCCTGTCTCACTTGAAAACCATTTCCCCTTGTCCTATCGCTATCCACCCTCCTAAACAGCCGTTGCCCCCTCCTGCTTATGCGCTCCCTTCGAGTGTTGGAAGGCTGTCATGAGCTATCTCCAGAGCTTTCTCTTCCCCCACAGAAACATTCCCAGTTCCGTCAACATTTCTTTCTAAGAGAGGTGCTCCAGCCCACTGATCATCTTCGTGGCTCTTCTCTGGACCTGCTCCAAAAGCTCCACATCATTCCTGTGCTGGAGCCCCAGGCCTGGACGCAGTGCTGCACATGGGGCCGCACCAGAGCCGAGTCGAGGGGGACA
>NW_011127679.1:0-1046 GCF_000146605.3 Meleagris gallopavo
TATTAAAATTGGAAGGGGAAAAAAAAAATCTCTATACATATATACATTAACCTGTAAGTTGCCAGGCATCAGTTTTGAATGAAGAAAAGCCACGTTTGACATCTGCTTCTATAGCAGAGTCCATCTGACATTTAAAAATTATTTCCTTGAGGTTAAAGACATTCCACTGCTTTGTCTTTAAGAAGCATTTCATGATATGCATCGAATTTGGCTGCCAGCAGAAGAGAAGGCTCCGGGGAGACCTCCTAAGGGCGGCCTTCAGTATCCCAAGGGGGGCTGCAAAAAGCAAGGGACAGAGTCTTTAGATTGGACATAAGGAAGAAGTCTGTTACAATAAGCGTGGCACTGGAACAGGGACACTGAGGGATCCTGGGGATCTCTGGAGCCCTGAGCACTGGGCGCCAGGGCCTGGGGATGGAGGGGATGGACAGCACCATCCCCCTACCCCTTTCCAGGGGGACCACTGCCACCCCAAGACCTTCCTCGTGCTCTGAGGGGCTGTGCAGAGGAGGGTCTCAAGCCGTCCTACGGATGGCCCAGAGTCACTGTGGAGATGGGACAGGGGCTGTGGCTGCTGCCCCCAGGGGACCCACATCCCGCCCTGGGCTGCTGCCAGCCCTCCTCCTGCCCAAAGTCCTGGGGCACAAACCCTGCAGGGACGAGGCTTCCCCATGGGCAGTGACACCTTCTGACATCCTCTGCTGACCAACGGAGTCCTCTGAAGAAGAATGAAGACCCTGACGATCACTGACATCTTCCAGTGATCAATAAAGGCCTCAGCAAAGGGAAAGGGAAGCGAAGGGTGAGAAAGAATATTTTGACCTCGTTTGGTTGATAGCATGCTTTGCTCATCATGGCATAAAGATCTGTTTGGATTTAATCAAGCACAGAATTCGGAGAGAAGGGTGACTGCATCACACCTGTGTGTGCTGCCCGCTGCCTGGGACCGGCTGCCTGATTCTAAGTCCTCCTCCAAGAGGCTCGGCTGCTCCTCAGCGATGCCGACCTGCTCCCCATGGAGTGCTGCTGTCCGGGCACTCGGGCTT
>NW_011127680.1:0-550 GCF_000146605.3 Meleagris gallopavo
AGATCTGACCAACCTTCCGAAGGACGGGGTGGCCCAAGCACAAACAGTGGCACGATGGGTCGCCTATCTCAGCCAAAGGAGCAGTCTGTCTTCATCCCCTTTGAAAGAAGAACTTCAGAAGATCCTAGGCCCACTAACATATCACAGTGACGCACCGAAAGGAATACTGGTCGCTCCACCGCAGAAGAGTCCCGCTCAGGAGGGAAAATACCCTATCCCTGAAGATGCTTGGTACACAGATGGATCCAGCAGGGGCAATCCGAGCAAGTGGAGAGCAATAGCATACCATCCTTCTACTGAGACCATCTGGTTTGATGAGGGGGATGGTCAGAGCAGCCAACGGGCAGAACTGCGAGCCGTGTGGATGGTTATAAGTAAGGAAGCCGGTGATGGTATCCTGAACATCTGTACGGATAGTGGGCTGTGTACCGAGGGCTCACTTTGTGGATTGCACAGTGGGCCACCCAAGAATGGACTGTCCGTGCCCGGCCGATCTGGGGCAAGGACATGTGGTTAGACATATGGAATACAGTCAAACACAGGACTGTAC
>NW_011127681.1:0-396 GCF_000146605.3 Meleagris gallopavo
GGTGGCATACCATTTGGCTGCCTTTGACTCTAGTTCATATTGGAGCTCTAACATGTCCGGCACAGCAGCACTCAGTGGGGGTGTGACTTCATTCAGGCCACGGTAGTCCACCGTCAGTCTCCATTCTCCACTGGCTTTACGTACTGGCCATATGGGGCTGTTAAAGGGTGAGTGAGTTTTGCTGATCACTCCCTGATCCTCTAGTTGACGAATCAACTTATGAATGGGGGAGCAAGGAATCCCTGTTGGTGCGGTACTGCCGTCTGTGCACCGTTTTTGTGGCAATCGGTACCTGTTGCTTCTTTTACTTGCAGCAACCCCACAACAGACGGATCTTCTGATAGGCCAGGACAAAAACAGACAGCTGCTTAATGTTGTCTGTGTCCACAGCAGCTA
>NW_011127682.1:0-332 GCF_000146605.3 Meleagris gallopavo
GTGGGGACAGCCGAGGACCATCTGCTTTCCCAGTGCCCTCACCTGTCACCACCAGCTCCACGGGCTCACTCCTATTGGATGCCAACAATGACACAAATATCAACAGCTGTACTTCACTGAATCTTTCTGCTATATGTCAAACAAGAGCAACTCAGCCGTGTCCTGCTGCTTGTCCATCTTCTTGTCAGGATCTCAAATGTCCATTCTGGTACAGTCGATCCCTGTTAGCCACCCTGGAGCAGGTGGCAGCGCAGGGTGACAGTGTCCTCAATGGTGCAGCGACGAGGGAGGCTGGGGGCACTGGGACAGGGCACAGCAGTCAGCCTTGTCCC
>NW_011127683.1:0-667 GCF_000146605.3 Meleagris gallopavo
GCATGTCTGGAGATCATCTTTGTCTGATTTTTTTGCTCAGAACAGTGCTATCATCTGAGTTAAATCAGGTTGCACAAGGTCTTGTCTAGCGTCTTCTAGGATGGAAATTTCATAAATTCTTTGGGGCACTTTAGTGTATTTTTCTTCCCTCCTTAGAGAGAGTTGAAACTTTTAGTATTGCAGTTTGTGACTTTTGCTTCTTGTCCTTCTACTGTGCAAGTCTGGCTGGCTCTCACTTCCACGAGACTTTCTGTGAGGTCGTTGAAGTCTGCAATTAGACTCCTGTCTTAGAGTATGTTAAACCAACTCCCTTAACCTGTCCCTGTTTTTCCATTTCTCAGCCTCTGACCATCTTAGAGACTCATGGGGATTCTTCCCCATTTTTCTATTTCTTTCTTGGAGCAAATGGTTCAAGAAAGGATGCATTCTTCCATACGCAAACTCTCTAATGACAGCTGGATAAAATAAATCGCCCTTGACCTGTTGATTTTGCTCTCACTAAAGCACCCCAGATTGTTGGTAGCCTCCTGTCAGCAAGGGCACGCTGCCAGGTCAAATTCACCTTATTCACTGGGACCACAGATTTGTGTCATGTTCTTAACTTCCTGTCATATACCTTCTACCAGCAAAAAGGATCTGTTGACAAACTAGTGGCAAGAAATACTTT
>NW_011127684.1:0-337 GCF_000146605.3 Meleagris gallopavo
GCCATGTTTGAGAGTGCGGGCTTCATTGGTTCGTCCCCAGACTACGGCCTGCCGTGTGTGAATGCCGACACTGATTTACACTCCAGGAGTGGTTGGCATGCTCACGCACGCAGCTGCAGCGCCAAAATGCCCCTGTGCACTGACAGCTATGCACTCCCCTCCATCCCCAGGGGGTCCTGGAATGAGACAGGCAGGTCCTGCCTCTTCGATCCAGCCCCATCAGCTGTACAAGGCGAGGGGGAATTGCGGTTTGTTTTCTTCTGGTTCCGCTTTGAGGTTCAGCAGGGCAGAGGTGTGCAAGCTAATCTGTCACTTGAGGGCCTCTGGGCCCCAGCAA
>NW_011127685.1:0-884 GCF_000146605.3 Meleagris gallopavo
GCAACCGCGACCATTCTAGGATTCTGTGATCTCTCATTTCTGTGTGGTGGCCATCGTTTGTTGGCAGTAATGACAAGAGAGGTTGTTTGGTTTTGTTTTGGTTGGTGGTGGTTGCGGTGGGTAATGACAAAGCAAGTGTCACTATGCAGCTGGAGAAATAACTGAGCAAACAGGAGAGAATGAGAAGAAAGAGCTGCTGACAGCAGTGCTGTCTCAGAAGCCATTGTGGAAGCATGAGAGAGGGCAACATGGGCAGCTGATGGCAGCAGGGTGATTGATATGTGTCTGTGGGAATAAATGGTGGTGACTAAGAGCTGAGTGATTTCCTTTGAGAGGCAAAAAGTGTGTCTCAGCTTTTGCCGGAGATAGCATTTTGTTTGCTGATGCTTGGCAGAATTTAGAGCTGTCAGGCAGATTGGGGTTCACCTACCATGTGGGTGGGAACAGGGCTGTAATGTTTTTGTGAGTGCGCTGCAGTTTAAACATCAGTTTCTGTTGTGGTTGTAGAACAGTGTCTTTTGTTTTTGGGGGTGGGCATGGGCTGACAGGACAACGCTGCTCCTGGTGTCTGTGAAATCAACACACAATCTGTTGTTGTAGGGACGGAGCCTGAGCGGCCTGGGGATGGTGCTGGGCATGGGGGAAAACGGAAAGGCTCCCCAGGTAAGAAGCTCTTGTGAGCTATGGTTGGCTTCTGCCTCTAAATGGGGCTGCATGAAGGGCTGTGTGTGATGGAGGAGAGGGGGAAAAGGGGCACTGCAGATCTGTGCTGACTGCAGAAATGGCACAACACTGTAGCAGCAGAAAGGCAAACTGAAGAAACTACGCTTGAAGACCAGAAGTTTGGGTTGACTGTGCTAAAATCTTCCTGCAAGGAGATGCTC
>NW_011127686.1:0-455 GCF_000146605.3 Meleagris gallopavo
TCTCCTTTACAGTGCAGTGACTCAGATGAGAGACGTCAGAGTGTTTGGCATTGGTTGGATCATGGGCAGCTTTTCTCTCTGCCTTGTTGCCAGGCTCTGCTCTTCTGATGAGCATCATCCTTCCGTCCGTCCGGCTCTGCCATGACAGAGGCACCTGGGATGGCTGTGGCTGCCTCTGAGAGAAATGGTTGTTGGGAAGTTTGATGGTTTCAGAATATTCAGCACCAAACTCCTGCTCAGAATGAGAAGCTACAATGGACCGCAACGTGTTGCAGACACTTCCAGCGGCTTCTAGTTTGATTTCGTGAGGGGAAGCCTGCGAGGATGCTTTGTCAGAGGCTTCTCTTGCTCTTGTTTCCTGTTTTGAAAGTTATGGCAGTAATGGACTGCTCCCACAGCCTGGCTGCTGGCCTTGGCTCAGGTGCACTGGCTGTGCTGGATGCAAATGAATGCTA
>NW_011127687.1:0-447 GCF_000146605.3 Meleagris gallopavo
AAGGAGCAGGAAGACAAAGAACCAACAAGTATGAACAAAGACGACGCAAAGCAAACAAAAGCCTCACTGCAGAAAGAACGAAGGACAAACCGCAATACAAGGAAGGAGAAGAAAGCAAAGTAAACGAGGTCGAGAAATACAACAGGAAAGCCAATGAATTCAATGCACTAGCATGGCAGAGCAAAGAAGCCTAGCAAAGTAAACAGATACAAACGCTCAGCAGGGCTTCGCAATGGAAAGAAGAAGGAAATTTAACAGCAGTGCAAGGCCACGATGCCAACAAAACCAAAGAGCAAACCAAAGCCAAGCAACACCACAAAAGTAAAGAAGGACCAAGTGCTGAAATGCCAAGGAACCAAAGCAAAGCACTTGAAATCCTCACAAACAGAGGGGAATACGCTTAGGAAAGGAAAAGACACTTCCAAGAACAGAAACAGAAGGGAAAAA
>NW_011127688.1:0-485 GCF_000146605.3 Meleagris gallopavo
TGGAGACAGAGAAGGATTAGCCAGAGACAACCCAGCCAGCTGTGTGAGCTGTGGCCAATTGCATTTTCAGTCTGTGGCCACTGACAGCTTCTGAGAGCTACTGAGCAAGGCAACCCAGCAGAATTCAGGAGGGAAACCAAGTGAGGTACCTGAGCTCCACTGCCTTTCAACGCCCTGTGGGAAGGGAAAGAGGGGAGAGGTGTCAAACAAACAACAAACACTGGCCTTCATACCTCTGAGCCAATATACGCTTTGCCCTGGATTAGCTCTGGTGCTGCATTTGCTGGGCTTCCACAGCATGTGTTCAGGTGGGAATCAAGGCCTCCCTGGAATAACACAGGAAATAGAAACATCTCCTTTAACAGACTTTGTGTTTTCTACTAGTGACGCTGCAGAAGCCTCAGAGGCTTCTTCTCCTGGGCATATTCTCATTCATGGTGGATTTTGCTTTCATTCAGTAGGTGATCTCACTAAGCAAACATTGT
>NW_011127689.1:0-477 GCF_000146605.3 Meleagris gallopavo
TAGAAGCTAGTTACGTGAAAGCAAATCTGGCTGCAGGAAAATCAAAACCATTTCCTGAGGGTGACTTTGTTAAGCACAGTATGGCAAACACAACAGGCATAATGTGTCCTGATTTACAAAAACAATCTGCAGAGATGCTACTCTGGACCAGAAGTCATGCAGCAGCTCATGGAATCTTTGTGAATCCATAATTGTGATCGCTTATTGATTGAGTGCAACCACAAAAGACTTGGAGCGCCGAGCTGGGGGCGACTCGGAACGCTGCCCTGTGACGCCGCGCACTGCAGCCGCTGCCTCCTCTTCCTCTCAGTCACAGAGTCACAGAATCACAGAATCACAGAATTGTAGGGTTGGAAGGACCTCTAGAGATCATCGAGACCAATCCCCTACCAAACGCAGGTTCCCTACACCAGGTCGCACAGGTAGGCGTCCAGGCGAGACTTGAATATCTCCAGAGAGGAGACTCCACAACCCCCC
>NW_011127690.1:0-627 GCF_000146605.3 Meleagris gallopavo
AACGAAAAAGGTGCAAGATAGACCGGCAGGGGTGCCCCCTGACCAATGGCCCCCTGCCGAAACGTATTTGCATGTGACAGCCAGACCATACACTCCTACTAATGGACCTGGTGCAGCGATTTTGGCAGAGGCCGAGAGAGAGTATACCTGCATGGCTGCTCAGGTTATGGGATTCAGGAGCAGAAAGTGTTATGGTTAATGGGCTGGAAATGTCAAAGCTGGCCACCATAGCATTACATCCTGCTGTCAGGCAGAGACTATACGCTGCCATCCAGTATAGCAATGAGAACCACTCAATAATAGATTGGTTAATGGCAGCGTGCCGGATGGTCTGGCCAAATAAAACAGATATTCCCCTAAACATAGGACTATGGTCCTCCATGGAGGACCTTCAAAACTACATTCGCGACTTAGGCATGAGAGAAGCAATATATGAAGACTCGTAGGATAGCCCGGATATGATCCAGTTCTCGGCGGGCATGCGAGATTTAATTTTCCAAGAGGCCCCTTCCCACCTATATGGGACCTTGGTTTCGATATTAAACCCTCTGGTGACCTCGGAAACCGTAGTTCAGCAGGCTGCTCGGATAGTTGCTGATCTGGGGGAGACAGAACGCCTACGGACCA
>NW_011127691.1:0-465 GCF_000146605.3 Meleagris gallopavo
CTGATTGAATTAACTGTAACTGTCAGAATTAAAACAGGCACCACTGTAAATTAAGCTGACTCACATCACAGACAGAAGCTGGAGAGCTCTCGTGGCACAAAACTCAGGGCTGTAGAATTTAAGGTTCCTCTAAGCTTTAAAACAAGATGAAAGACAAGGTTAAATGCAAAACATCAGCTCTTCCCGCAGAGCACATCGCACAGCTGTAGGCACCACCTGAGAGGTAACAGATCAGAAAGGACAACCTTACTACGTGAACACAGGGACAAGCTGCTCTCCTCTTCTGGACCTTTGTTCGCAGTGAGGATTTCCCTCAAGAGCTGCTCAGGCTGCTGCTGTCTGCAGCTGTTGGTCCCTTCCACCTGCTGGACGCTGTGCCCACAGGTCATTCTGCTTTGGCAAGCCTGCTGGGTTAACTCCAAACCCAGGTCACAGGCCACGCTAATCCAGCTGGTTTGTCTGGAA
>NW_011127692.1:0-413 GCF_000146605.3 Meleagris gallopavo
CTCATAGATTTAAAAGAGACTTAAATATCATTTTTTAGCTAATGTCTGGGGAAAAAAAAATCTAAATGAAAAATAATTCCTGTCCTATGGGTGCAGTGAAAAAAAAAAAGTAAACATTACTGAATTCATTTTTATTAGCATGAAGTAAATAAAGGGAAGAAAGAGGTGCACTGAGGAAATTCTGAAGACTCCTTTTTTTCCTGACTATCTTGATCAAATCTGCTAATTCCATTAAAACACAGGTATCTACTCCTAGGTATATACAATCAAACAAACTAATGAATCTAGTGGCTTTTAACTAAGGCAATATATGAGCTTATTTATAAGTGTTTCTGTGTGTCACAATCCCTCTTCTATATCAATTTTTAATTATTCGATAAATAGATGATTGAGAAAGACTGAGCAGGAGGGAG
>NW_011127693.1:0-511 GCF_000146605.3 Meleagris gallopavo
ATCTGGCACAGCAGCACTCAATGGGGGTGTGACTTCATTCAGGCCACGGTAGTCCACCGTCAGCCTCCATTCTCCACTGGCTTTACGCACCGGCCATATGGGGCTGTTAAAAGGTGAGTGAGTCTTGCTAATCACTCCCTGATTCTCTAGTTGGTGAATCAGCTTCTGAATGGGGAGCAAGGAATCCCTGTTGGTGCGGTACTGCCGTCTGTGCACCGTTTTTGTAGCAATCGGTACTTGTTGCTCTTTCACTCGTAGCAACCCCACGGCAGATGGATCTTCTGACAGGCCAGGCAAAATAGACAACTGCTTAACACCTTCTGTGTCTACAGCAGCTATTCCAAAGGCCCATCGATACCCTTTGGGATCCTTAAAATATCCCCTTCTGAGGTAATCAATACCAAGTATGCATGGAGCCCCTGGGCCAGTCACAATAGGGTGCTTTTGCCAGTCTTTACCAGTGAGGCTGATTTCGGCCTCCAACATAGTTAGTTCTTGGGAACCTCCAGTC
>NW_011127694.1:0-488 GCF_000146605.3 Meleagris gallopavo
TGATTCTATGAGGTTTAACAGCACCGCTCTTGTGGGAGCTGCGTGGAGACTTGCGGTGTCTCTGGCTTCCCCAGAACGACTTTCTCCAGGCTGATTGCCAGGTCCTGGCACATCTTTAAAGCCAAGCGCACATCTCTGTCCAGTTTTCTCTGTCCCGGCTCCTGCAGTGACTTCGCTGACAGCTTTCTCCTCCGAGGAAGAACCCAGCAGTAGCCCGGCTGGGCTTGGTGGATGGGATGTGAGAAGGCCACAGCCTGGACCAGGACTTGAATAACGCTCTCAACTAAAGGCTGGCACTTGTTCTGCAGTCCCCCAAGTCCCGCAGAGCTGCGCTGGACTCACTGGGCAGCACGGCGTGGTGCAGGGGATGTAGATTGAACACAGGGTGCTCAGCAGACTTGCTGGGGCAGGAAGTTCTCCTTCAGGATGGAGCGTTGGAAGGCTGTGGGACTGCAGTGTCACCTCTTCCAGCTCTCATTCCAGTTTCC
>NW_011127695.1:0-620 GCF_000146605.3 Meleagris gallopavo
TGTTGAACCACATCACTGCCCTGAGTCCAGAACAGACCTTCAGCTCTGCACAAATGCAAGGATTTGAGAGCGCTGTGACAGCGCAAAGAGACCAGGAATGAAAAGAGCACAGGATAGGAGCAAGGGCTCCCACATTTCAGAAAAGGCACAAGGGAGTTGTGCCCATCTCGGGGCTTGTGGCAGCATTGCAGGCCAGCCCCACAGAGGTAACCTCGAGCTGATGTCTCCTGGACAGCAAAGTCATTCCTATGTCTGAAACAATCGCGCTGCACAGAGCTTGAGCAGGGCACTGGAGGCATGGGCAGCACGGTCCTAAGGAAACTTGCCTAGGAGAGGATCAGTGGCAGAACTGGAGCCAAATATCCCCCTTCTGCACTGGTGATGCCAGAAGCACCCAGGAAGCCTTCCCAGCTGCCCACACACCTCCCACACAGCACAGTCACAGAGTGTAACTCTCAGCCTCCTGGATCTCTCAGCAACATGAGTCCATGTCCGGAGAGATGAACTCTGCTGTGCAGAGCTGTGGCTGCAGAGGAGCAGCTCGTGGCTTGTCCCTAGGGCTCAGAAGGCGGAGGCTGAGCTGGGTGGGAGGGAGCACAGGTGATTTGCTCACGAGGAAG
>NW_011127696.1:0-548 GCF_000146605.3 Meleagris gallopavo
CCCTGAAGATGCTTGGTACACAGATGGATCCAGCAGGGCAATCCGAGCAAGTGGAGAGCAATAGCATACCATCCTTCTACTGAGACCATCTGGTTTGATGAGGGGGATGGTCAGAGCAGCCAACGGGCAGAACTGCGAGCCGTGTGGATGGTTATAAGTAAGGAAGCCGGTGATGGTATCCTGAACATCTGTACGGATAGTTGGGCTGTGTACCGAGGGCTCACTTTGTGGATTGCACAGTGGGCCACCCAAGAATGGACTGCCCGTGCCCGGCCGATCTGGGGCAAGGACATGTGGTTAGACATATGGAATACAGTCAAACACAGGACTGTACGTGTCTACCATGTTTCTGGTCATCGGCCCCTACAGTCACCGGGAAATGATGAAGCCGACACGCTGGCCCGAGTTCGATGGATTGAGAATTCACCATCCGAGAACATCGCCTGTTGCTTACATCAGAAGCTACGGCGTGCGGGACAAAAGGCAATGTGGGCAGCTGCTAAAGCATGGGGACTGCCCATACAGCTAGCTGACATCGTCCAGGCATG
>NW_011127697.1:0-607 GCF_000146605.3 Meleagris gallopavo
TGAGAGGAGAAGTGCAGGAGTATGATTTCAGCTCATTTTTGTTAGATATTCCTGAGAGTTAAACAATTAAAATATTTGTGTTGTTCTCCTGGAAGTTCTTACCTTCAGGATAGGTTAAAACAGTGCCTAGAGATGTAATAATAAGTGGTGGAAGTATCTCTTGGAAGTGTTGAGAACATCACTGTGTGGGGCCAACTGCTGCTCTGTAAAGCTGAATCTTCGAGCTTTGTATTGAGCTGTCTCCACAAATTCCAAGCTGCTCCACAGAGCTCTTTTCCAACATGTGGATAATAGAACTTCTTAGGCTGTTACTTAACATGCACTATTAACTGTAATTCACAGCTTTCACATGAAGGTGAATGTGGAATGCAACTTTTTGACATAGTAAATCCCTCAGTGTCTGTCCTGAGACCAGTGGCAGAAGAAGAAAGCAGTTGTGGTCCTCATCCCTTCCAAACCTGTAGCACTGAACTGCGCCGGCCCCTCAAAGGCTTGAATTGCAGAGCTGTGGGGGAATCAGTCTCAGTTGTCTGTTGTAGTCTTGTTGTTGTAGTTCAAACTATTTTATCACTCTGAAGATGCAGACTAGAGATAGATAGGAGGCTGG
>NW_011127697.1:8712-9332 GCF_000146605.3 Meleagris gallopavo
CTACACGTTCTGCAGTTGTAACTCAAGTGAAATAAAGTTCCTTAAACTACCCCCTACGCTCCACTGCCCCACTTTTTCTATAGCTGCTATGAAAGGAAGTTACTGGTGTTGATATGCTGAGGCTCACTTATGGTCCGATTCCAGTTATCAAGTAGATGTGGTCCAGAAGTGCATTTGTCATATTTCTCTTCTTGTCTCTTCTGTTTAAGTAGGATTGATTGAGATCATTAAGTAAGTCACAGCTGTGGATCACAGAGTTGAAAGATGTGCTCAGTGCCATACCAACTAGAGCCATCCGCAAGAAAGGGGAAGTGGAGAGGGCCAGGACTTAAACTGTGCTCCTCTGTAAAACATTGCTACAGCTGATTCCTAAGCCTCGGTGATGCTTAGAAAGTGAGTGTTCTTTCTGATGCTCCTGTGTTCCCTGGTGGTTATGTGCAGAGTCATTTAGCACCTTTAAGGTGCTGTGAATGAAGGAAACATTTCTGTGAGGTTTTGCAAGCAGCTGAGAAGGGGTGGTGTGATGTGTGCACAGAGAGCCAAGAGAGTGGCAGCCTCCTGCAGCTGCTCCTGCCCCACAGCCCCTCCTGCCGGGCTGCCTCAGGTCTCTGCCCAAGATG
>NW_011127698.1:0-607 GCF_000146605.3 Meleagris gallopavo
ATTATTAGTATTTATTATATTTTGAGGAAGTCTGCCCCAAAACCAGTAAATACTGAGTGGCAGGGAATGTGGAGAGGCCTGGGTGAGACTTTAGAGAGATGGAAATCTTCGGTGTCATGGAACTTTACTCCAGAACACCTGAAAGACCCTGAAAATTTAAACAGATATTTGAGACAGGAATGTCGTGGCTCAGGAAGATCTGAGGAGGCCCAAATTGTTGGGGCCTGGCTAATGCTTACCGGGCCTTATTCAATACTATCCTGGAGAGGGAGAGAGTTTGTGAAATTGAAAAGGAGAGTCTCAGGGAAACAGTGCAAAATGAGCGAGAGAGTCTCCTGGTCGAGAGAAACAGCCTCCAATCTGAGAGAGATGCCCTCCGAATTGAGAGAGACTCCCTGCAATCCAAACTCAACAGTCTTCAATCTCAACAAGACACCCTCCAATCTGAGCTAGATACTCTCATCAATCGAACGAGACAGGCTCCGAGCTGAACTGGAGGATGAGAGCATTGGAACTGACCGACCTGATCAACTACAGGAAGCACCACAATTGATGTCAGTTGCCCCTGTAAGAGGACGGAAAATGAAACGAATCTCGACTCAATTAG
>NW_011127699.1:0-420 GCF_000146605.3 Meleagris gallopavo
TACATCACCTTATCGTCTAGATAACCCTTCCCAGGGACGCACGCTCTGTATATAGGTGTATATATGTATATTTTGTCATACACACTGCAAGAATATCCTGCACCAGATCAAACCAGAGAACAAGTCATGGCATGCCCGAGGAAGCACCTGAAGAGACATCGGAAGGCCTGACATCATCCCCGGCCGGTGATCCTTGTTTAACGAAGACTTGGAAGCAAATCACCATATCAATACAACAAGAAGAGCACTGAGACATCTTGGAAACGACAGGATGGCGACTGACTGGCACCAGATAACAAACAAATTAACAAGTAAATAACAAATGTAAATCCTCTGATAAGATTGTGAACCTGGAGTACCAGCCAGTGGGGAAACAGAGGAGAGGGGGAGGCAAGGGGAGAAACAGGGTATAAAGGCTGT
>NW_011127700.1:0-661 GCF_000146605.3 Meleagris gallopavo
GTGTCCAGCTCCCACCCACCAGTACTCCCCAGGCCGTATGGAGCAGGACTACGCTCAGTCCTTTCATCCCCTAGCATGTTTTGGTGGTGGCTGTTCCCTCCTCCCAGCTACTGACCCTGCGCTTGGATTTGTGGCCACTGCTCAGCCTGTTGAGGTCTCTGTGGATGGCATCCCGTCCCTCTGCTGTGTCACTGCACCCCACAGCTTGGTGTCCTTAGGGTGCACTCAACCCCACTGTTGATGTCCCTGATGAAGGGGAAACCCAGATGCTTGTGCCAACTGGGCGTAGAAGCCCTTGGGAGCAGCCCTGCGGAGGACTCGGGGATCCTGGTGGACAAAGAGCTGGACATAAGCCAGTAGTGTGCACTTGCAGCCCAGAAGGCCAACTGTATCCTGGGCTGCATTCAAAGAGGAGCGACCAGCAGGGAGAGGGAGGTGATTGTCCCCCTGACTCGGCTCTGGTGCGGCCCCATGTGCAGCACTGCGTCCAGGCCTGGGGCTCCAGCACAGGAATGATGTGGAGCTTTTGGAGCAGGTCCAGAGAAGGGCCACGAAGATGATCAGAGGGCTGGAGCACCTCTCTTAGAAAGAAATGTTGACGGAACTGGGATTGTTGTGTGGGAGAAGAGAAAGCTCTGGAGATAGCTCATGACAGCCTTCC
>NW_011127701.1:0-617 GCF_000146605.3 Meleagris gallopavo
TGCGCGCTGTAAGATAAAACCACAGGTAAGAGCGAGGATCAGAAAGCGGCAGCACGGCCATCACAGTTCTGGGGCAGGTGCTGTATTTTTCCCAGACTTGCTTATCCGAGCCACGGGAAGAAGAAGAGCTCAAAATAACCATGTGGTCAGAGGTGTGTTTATGGCAAAATGAAGAGCAGCTCACTGTATCGAAACAGGCAAACAAAATCCCTAGAAAATGGGGGCAGGGGAACTGAGAGAGCTTCACTGCCGTGCTTTCATCAAGCTTCACCTGCGTGCAAAACATCAGAACGACAGTGACGGTTTTCTTCTTGTCAAGTTTGGGTTTGCGCATTCTCAGCAACTGGATGCCATATTCTAACCTAAGCCCAGAAGTCTGCTGTCCCCTCGATAGTAGAAGCGTAGCTCAAAGGTGTTGGAGAAGGCCTGCATTTGATCAAGGTGTCTGATCAAGATCAAGCTCATGCAGGAAGACACTCACCTGCTCCATCTGCGATGGCGGATCCGGATTTGGAGCGGAAGAGGACGTCCGTGTGGTTGATGATGAACTCCACCACAGCCGACTGCGTCTGCAGTTCCATGCAGGCAGCTCTTCCGCTGGCGCAGGCAGACTCGTT
>NW_011127702.1:0-516 GCF_000146605.3 Meleagris gallopavo
ACCCTCCCCGACACCATCCCTGCCCCACTCCTCCTCTCTGCAATTCAGCTCTGCTTTGGGGCTGCATTAGTGACGTTGGCTTTGGGAAAGAGGAGCCGGGTGGCCATGATGAGGTGGCAGGGTGACTTTTGGGGACCGTATCCTTCCATTGGGGGAGGGCGGGGCCTAGGAGCCGCACATCCTCCTGACAAAGCCAGGGATGGGGGCACATCACACCCAGCGCCTTAGTTTGGGAGAGGCCAACAACTGTTCATGGGAAGGGGCCGTGCTGAGCTGGCGTGAAGCTCTGACACAAGTCAGAACCCTTGGCTGATGGTCAGCAGGGGATTTCCCATCTCAAGTTGGTTGCCCGTGCCAGGGAAAGAACTGGCAGCTGCTTTACCTTTCTTGCCCTGGTCAAGAGGTGGCAAAGTGTTTTCTTTCTTTGGTGTCTGCAGACCAGAGACGCTTCCTGAGGACTTGCGGCGTATTGCGGGTGGTGGTCTGGGTACAAACTCCATGTGAAGCCTGTACGAG
>NW_011127703.1:0-763 GCF_000146605.3 Meleagris gallopavo
TCTATTAAGCCAGTTAACACCAGCACTGAAGTGGTATACAGCCATAGACTTAAAAGACGCATTCTGGGAAACAACAATTAAGGTGGACAGTGCTACCCCAGGGATTCACGAATCACCTAATCTGTTTGGTCAAGCACTAGAACAGGTACTGGGCACTTATCAGCCAGATCCCCAGGTAACCTTAGTGCAACATGTAGACGATTTGCTCCTGGCAGGGCAGATGAGGGGCAGTCCGAAAAGAAAGTCTGAAGTTATCCAACTTTTTAGGCCTAAAAGGACTAAAAGTATCAAAGTCAAAATTACAATTTACAGAAGAGGAAGTGAAGTATTTGGGACGTTGGTTAACAAAAGGGAACAAGAAATTCGAGCCAGAAGGGGTGAATGGAATCCTATCCCTCCAGGCTCCGAAAAATAAAAGACAGATAAGGCAAATCCTGGGATTACTAGGATATGGCAGACAATGGATTGAGAACTATAGCAGTAAGGTAAAGTTTTTGTATGAGAAATTAACCAAAGACGGACATCTGAAATGGGGCCAAGAGGAAGATCAGAAACTGGAAGATTTGAAGACGGACTTAGTTAATGCCCAGTATTAAGCCTGCCTGATATTAAGAGACCATTTTACCTGTTTGTGAATATAGATGGAGGGAAAGCATCTGGGTTCCTGACACAGGAATGGGCAGGAAGAAGAAACCTGTAGGGTACGTTTCTAAGTACTTGATCCTGTGAGTAGAGGGTGGCCAACTGGTTTACAAGCCGTAGT
>NW_011127704.1:0-429 GCF_000146605.3 Meleagris gallopavo
ACGGACAGGCCCGGACCTTGCACCTTTTGGGGATTTATAGCCCATCCCCTCCGTTGTAAACAGGCGGTTAATGAATCCGCCGCCTGTCCTACTGCCTCCAGTGAGTCGGATGGCAGCAGGAGATCATCAATATAGTGATACAAGTTAACATGATTCCGGTTTTTTCCAGTCGGCCAGGTCGCGCGCCACTAGATGATGACAATATGTTGGTGAATGAATGCACGTACCCCTGTGGCAGGACCTGAAAGGTCCACTGCCTGCCTCCCCATGTGAATGCAAATTGATCTTGCGATTCTTCAGGAATTGGGATACTGAAGAACGCATTTGCTAAATGTAGGACACAACGAGTAGGTTTTTATCTCCCTACTCAATGTGTCCATTAGGGAAGCAATATTGGGTACGGCTGCATGAATAGGAGGCGTGTACCTT
>NW_011127705.1:0-486 GCF_000146605.3 Meleagris gallopavo
GACGAATCCGCTGGTGGGACAGCGGTGCCGGTGCCCAGCGGGCCCATCTGTGTGCGTGGGGGGAGAGAGAGGCAGCGGGCCTTTGGGGCCGGGTCGGGGGGCTGTGGGGGCTGCAGACTGTCACTGAGACACGAGATGTCTCTGCAGAGCTGGGAGGTCAGGAGACTCAACAGATACGAAGGGCTCCCATCGTGCTCCTGAGCGCCCCTCCTCTCCTGGCTGCACGCTGGTGGCAGGTGGAGGCAGGAACAAAGGGCAGGAGCAAGGGCAGAGAACCTCTTGGCTTTTTCAATCTCCCTAGAAAAAAGAAAAACAAAACAAAAATCTTTCACATATGCATGGGATCTGTTGAGTCCCAGCCTGAAGCACTGGTTGAGCACCTGCAGAAAGGAGCTGCTCAGCCCTGGGAGCACAGGTGAAGGCAATTCAGCTGTGTGACGGAAGGGCTGGAGCCTGGCTGCACCTCTCTCAGAGCTCATGCAAGGG
>NW_011127706.1:0-585 GCF_000146605.3 Meleagris gallopavo
ACATATGGCCAGTGCGAAAGTTGGATGGCACATGGAGAATGACAGTAGATTATAGGGAATTAAAGAAGGTCACGCCTCCTATTCATGCAGCCGTACCCAATATTGCTTCCCTAATGGACACATTGAGTAGGGAGATAAAAACCTCTCGTTGTGTCCTACATTTCGCAAATGCGTTCTTCAGTATCCCAATTCCTGAAGAATCGCAAGATCAATTTGCATTCACATGGGGAGGCAGGCAGTGGACCTTTCAGGTCCTGCCACAGGGGTACGTGCATTCATTCACCAACATATTGTCATCATCTAGTGGCGCGCGACCTGGCCGTCTGGAAAAAACCGGATCATGTTAACTTGTATCACTATATTGATGATCTCCTGCTGCCATCCGACTCACTGGAGGCAGTAGGACAGGCGGCGGATTCATTAACCACCTGTTTACAACGGAGGGGATGGGCTATAAATCCCCAAAAGGTGCAAGGTCCGGGCCTGTCCGTAAGATTCCTGGGGGTGGTTTGGTCAGGAAAGACCAAAGTACTGCCCAGTGCTGTCATCGATAAGGTTCAGGCGTTCCCAGTCCCTACAACATCG
>NW_011127707.1:0-554 GCF_000146605.3 Meleagris gallopavo
TGAGAACTGCTCATTATGCACAGCCCTCATCTTTGCTTTGGTGAGGTGGGGACTGCCATTGCTTCCTCAGTCCCACAGACCCCTTCCCATCCCACACTGCCATGGGAGATCAGGTTCTGGACCACCTGAGGACCCAAACATCCAGGAGTCTTTGGGTCCTGACGAGATGAGTCCCAGAGTACCGAGGGAATTCACCGCTGCAGTCACCGAGCCACTCTCCATGGTATTTCACAAGTCGAGGCAGTCAGGTCAAGTCCCTGCTGAGGAGAAAAAAGGTGACAGCACACCTCTTAGGAAGGATAGAAAGTGTGACGCGGGGAACTACCAGCATGTCAGTGTCACCTCTGTGCTGGTCACGGATCATGGAGCAGATCATCCTGCAAGTGACTCTCAAGCACACATTCCAGTGCGTCACCACCCTGTGCGTGAAAAGCTGCCTCCTAAGAACCAACCTAAACCTCCCCTGTCTCACTTGAAAACCATTTCCCTTGTCCTATCGCTATCCACCCTCCTAAACACGCCGTTGCCCCTCCTGCTTATGCCGCTCCCTTCGA
>NW_011127708.1:0-528 GCF_000146605.3 Meleagris gallopavo
GTGCAGTGACGAGGTCGGAGGTAATAACACCTGCTGGCAGATGAGGAAAACACCGTTGGACAGAGGTGAGGAGAGAATAAAACACGACGGCTGAGCTGCCTGCAAAGAGCTGCTGGGGGAAGCGTGATGCCAACTCCGAATTTGATCCGATAGCCTGCTGTGCACGTTCTACGTTTATCCCGCCCTCCGTCTTTCCCACAGCCACACACGGGGCTCTGGGCAGCGGACGTCTCTGTTGGTGGGGGTCCTGCTGCCACCTCGAGGTACCGAGCCAAACTGCCACCTTCTGGGGGAAACGTGAGGAAAAAGCGCAATTCGGAGCCCACGGCACCTCAAAGCCCCTTCAAGAGCCCCCAGCTACTGCCCTGAGCCCTCCGCTTCTCCCCGCTGCCCCTCAAAAGCCTCGGCAGCGCCAGCAGCACCTCGTGCCTTAGGATGCCCGGTGCATTTCACACGGATGCACTCATCTCCTGCATCGCGAGCACTGGCCAAAATCCCGACCCGGGCGCTGAGCCGAGCTGGGGGCTC
>NW_011127708.1:2351-3410 GCF_000146605.3 Meleagris gallopavo
CAAAGCGAGAAGCAAAGGCGCACTTTGCCTGACTCTGCCGGGCTCCAGCACGGCTCGATCCATGGGATCAGTTCCCCTCTTTTGGGGCTGCCCAGCGCCCCAGCCAGCCTGGCCTTGAACCCCTCATCCACAGGGATGGACGGGGCATCCACAGCCTCTCTGGGCGGCTGTTCCAGCACCTCATCACCCTCTCACTGATAAATTTCTCTCTGGTACCTGAACTAACTCTCCTACTCTTTTTGTTGAAAACTCTTCCCCTTTGCTCTGTTGCTCTCTCCCCATGTTAAAAGCTGACTTCCCTCCTGCTTAGCAGTTCCCATCTAATTCCTGGAAGGCCACATACAGAGTATTCTCTTCTCCAGACTGAACAAGCCCAGCTCTCACTGCTGGCTCAGGTGAAGCTTTTTGCCCGCCAGGACGCCTGCGTCCTTCTCAGCAGGGCTGCCCTCAAGGAGTTCTTCTCCCAGTCTGCACGTATATCTGGGATTGCCCCGACCCAGGTGCAACACCCTACACTTGACCTTGTTGAATCCCATGAGGTTCACATGCTGCCTCCCAGATGAAGATTTGGAAACAGCTTTGTGAAGAAGTGAAAGAACCTGGAAAGCAACAGGAGATCTTTCGGGCAGGATGTCAGGAAAACCTCCAAAGGAGTGGTTGGGCCCTGGGACAGAGTGCCCAGGGAGGGACTGGAGTCAGATTCCCTGGAGGTGTTTGGGAAACGTTGAGGTGTGGTGCTGAGGATGACGAGTGGTGTGGAACACGTTTCTTTAGAATCGTTTCAGAACGGCATTTCACTTAATTATGAACTAGGCAAGAGGGTGCAGAACGAACAAAGGCAAAACAGAGGCTGCAGGGAGGGATGTCGAGGGGGGCGAGCCGAGGAATGCAGCCTTGTCTCTCTCTCGCACCAGGCACTCGTGCTTACGTGTTGGTTCAGCCTGTGACTTAGGAATTCCACTACAAGCTGCACGTCTCAGTAACTCAGCAGTTGGGGTGGGCGATAGGATGATAACTTCTTGGAAACGGCTGTGATATGCCCTCGTATTCTAATCGTAA
>NW_011127710.1:0-524 GCF_000146605.3 Meleagris gallopavo
AAAAAATCACAGCACAACAAAACCCATAGATTTCACAAAACGTAGCCGCTAAGAAAAAATGGCTTTCATCACACTTCATAGTAGATTTACCTAAAAAGCCATTTGTTTAAAGCGTTGCCTCAGCGAGATCCCTGGGGACATGTCATTGTAAGAGCACTCTTCGTTATTCAAATATAATGAAGCATTCTGCATAGTTGTGCTGGACTATAAATCACTGCTGTAAAAAGGCACGTCCAGCATGTTAACAGGCTGGAGATCACATTCTGAAGAGAGCTTTGTAACTACACATGCACTTTTCTCTCTTGCACATACACACCAGATGGCAGTTCGTACACCTCTCCCAAACTCCATCGTTATCAAATTTGGAAACTGACAGGGGGGAGATTTTAGGGAGCCTTTAAAGAGCATTTTGCACTTCACGTCCAGTGCTGCTGTAAATATACTGTCTGTATGAAAGCTCCAGCACGGAGACATGAGGGGAAGCCAGCAAAAGCAGAAAGGAGAGCCCTCCAGGCCCTTACAGA
>NW_011127712.1:0-487 GCF_000146605.3 Meleagris gallopavo
TTGAGATTGGTTAGTAAAAAGCACAGATTTCCCATGAGTAATTTGAAACAAGTCCTCTTCAGTTGCTGTTTATTAATGTCTTCTGGAATTCCAAACGCTCAAAGTTACTCAGTAGTACGTCTTGCTGCAAACAGCTTTTCTTTTTTTTCTCAGTCCTGCCTGAATTTTGCTTCTCCACCTCTGCAGACGACACCTCTATGGCTCTTCTCCATAATCCTGTGTTGTTTGGTGTAAGGATGTAACTAATCCTTGTGACGTACAAAGATGCAGGCTTGTTCCTGACCTGAGCTTTGAATTTCAAAGACAATAGTATGAGATAGAATTGTGCATGGAAATTGGAACTTGTTACATTGCAACACGGTCTGTAATTTCTGTCCCAGCATTCTGTAACTTGGACTATTTTTTTTTTCCTGTGGGCAAGGAGAAAGTGCGTCGAGTCCAAATCTGTTTGTAACTACCTAGGAATTAATTAGCTCAGCAATAAGGG
>NW_011127713.1:0-667 GCF_000146605.3 Meleagris gallopavo
AACAAAACAGTTGGACAAGGCCAGAAGGAAACGCTGAGCACAGCGCTTCAAGAGAAGCGTGGACGTGGCAGCTCACCTGCACTGATGCACAAGAGAGGGCGTCCCTCCAAGAACCCCAACACCCTGCTTAGTATGCAATACAACACATCAGTACGATCACCTTGGCTTCCAAGATGCCTTGCCTTGCACATCGCCGAGTCATTCTTCTTTGCGAACAAGCTGTCTCCATTTAATTCAGTAAGCTTGCATCCATAGCAACGACTAGGAGTAGGCTGAAGAAAAAGGTATACGGTCATAGGCCAGTAGCTAATTAACATAAGGAAAAAGAAACCAGCAAGCCACTAATGCAATGAGGGCGAGTGAGCAGGTGTGAAGAGAACACTAGCAGGAGCAGGGACGGTTCTTACAGTTGCAAGGGAGGGCAGAGAAGAACAGGCAGCACGCTGCCCAACTCCACTTATACTAGCCTACAAGCTTTCTAGGGGCTCTATTCATCTTTGGTGGTCACTTCCAGCATTCAAGACAATACAAACCAACATGGAGAGACGTTGACCAATTCCTCACTAAGACAGGGCTGTCAAAAAGATTGCTTATCTACACAAGTATCTTGTGCTGCTTTATCTTCCACAGAACAGCAAATCTGCACAGCCTGCACCTGCCAAGAAAA
>NW_011127714.1:0-618 GCF_000146605.3 Meleagris gallopavo
TCCCTTATTCAGAGCTGGAAAAGAGCCGTCTGCTTTTTATGTTCTTATGAATTCTTAGGCCCAGTTCTTATGAATTTGTGAGATAAGGAGTTGGCGAGAGAATTCAAACGTCCTTCTGGACTATTAAGTGTTGGTGAATTTATTATCAAGCCTGAGCTACAATCTGACCGAAGATCTGAAAACCAGAGAAGTTTTAAAGCACAGTTGTAGAGTCACATGGGATTACAGAATGGCTTGGGTTGGAAGGGACCTGACGCAGATGAGGGCATATCTCAGCCCTCAGACGGAGGGAGGGGCCCGATGAAATCGACCTGCCATCGGTGGCGAGGACTGTGTCCTCTAGCAAGATGGGCTGTTGTCTCAGGCAATGGTCTTGGTCTCATCTTGGAGCCAGTGTCGCAGTCTCGGCATGCCTGGGCGATATCAGCTTTAGCAGCTGCCCACATGGTCTTTTGTCCAGCACACATATAGAGATTGGCGACCAGGAGCGTGGTGGACATGTATGGTCCTGTGTTTAACCGCATTCCATATGTCTAGCCACACATCTCTGGTCAGGCATGAGTAGTCCATTTCTGGGTGCCCCCATCTTCAAACCAGACTGTTTCAGTGGAGAGATGG
>NW_011127715.1:0-635 GCF_000146605.3 Meleagris gallopavo
GCAGGTGATAAATCAAAGGTGATGCAGTAGAACTGAACAGGAAGTGAGGGTCTAGGGGAGGAACAGTAATTCCTTCCAGTTGGCTAGGAAAAGACATTCTAAACAAGTGAATCTTAGACTTTCAAAAACTATTCAGTATTCAGAAGTACATTCAAGAATTTTACAACGTTATTGTTTCTCCATTTTTTTATGTCTTCTCAAGAAAAGTTTGTTTATGAAAAGTATGAGTGTTGTTTCTGTAATTCACTGATTTCTGTTTGACCATCATTCCACTGGATCTTTGAACATTTTATTTTCAGTAGCTGTACATTCTTAGCACAACACAGTAACAAAGACAAAAGTGCTTCTTGGTCTTTTTCCTCTGCCTCCTTCTATTTTCTGTAGAGGTATCCATCAGAGGACTCTCCTAGGTTGCCTTTTCTCTCCTTGGGTGAACGGGAGAACAGGTAAATAAGTGGCTTAAAGCCTTACTGTATTTCGAAGATGAGCAGGAATGATTTATTCGCTCCAAGAACACTTCTTTTAGTTCTCAGAACAAATATAAATAGAAGGCAAGCACCAAATTTGCTCATGCTAGTCAATTGGATAATCACTACCTTCTCTGGAAAGTATTCCATTTAAGAGGCCTCGATAAA
>NW_011127716.1:0-714 GCF_000146605.3 Meleagris gallopavo
TTCAGGCTTGTCCCTGGGTACCAGAGGGGCCGCAAGCAGCTGAGTGCAGACTCTGAATGATGCCCAGTTCGGGGTTATCAGCCCAGTCACGTTCAATATATGAACTGCTGTGATAACGGATTCACAAGTAGTGCCCTGTATTCATCTAGTTGTGTTTGACCGAGCTTTCACAACTGCCCTTGAGGAATGTGGCTGCAGCCACTGAGAGCTCTCACAGCTCCTTAATCAATGGTTACAAGACTAAAGCAACAGGAATACAGAACATTTGGGATGGCTGGTAAAAAATGCACTGTCTGCAAAGCCCGCGAGGTTAACCAAGAACATGAACAATAGGGCTGACCACAACTGCATCGAGTCGTGCAACAGCTCTACAGAGAGTTCTGAGTTTCCCAGGAAAGCCTCTGGGGGGAAGGAGAGGGTCAGCCTGCTGACTGGTCCAGAAGTTAACAGCAACGTCCTCCCTGCCATTCCTCCTCCCTGAGGCCGTTTGTAACTATTTTCTTACTGCTAGGTAGAATCCCAGCACTCCAGTCAAACATACCTTGGCTTTGTCAAGTTAGTCAGAGAGCATGTTCTCGACAGCAAGGTGGAAAACAGCTGGCCCAGTGCAACAGCAAGGAGATGATCAGTGCCATAACAGCGCCAAGCCCACAGCCCTCTGGCATTATCACAGACCCTGGCCACAGAGCCCCCTCTCCATTCCATTCTATGCTG
>NW_011127717.1:0-525 GCF_000146605.3 Meleagris gallopavo
GCAGTGGGAGCAAAACAACTGGCAAAGAAAGGGTAAACCTATTTGGGCTGCTGACCTGTGGAAAGATATTGCTGCCCGAATAAAGAATATGGTTATAAAGGTGCGTCACGTAGATGCCCATGTGCCCAAGAATAGGGCTACTGAAGAGCAGCAAAATAACCATCAGGTAGACAGAGCTGCCAGAATTGAGGTGGCCCAAACAGATCTGGACTGGCAGAACAAGGGTGAATTATTTCTAGCCCGATGGGCCCATGAGACCTCAGGCCATCAAGGGAGAGATGCGACATATAAGTGGGCTAGAGACCGAGGGGTGGATTTAACTATGGATGCTATTGCGCAAATCATTCACGACTGTGACACGTGTGCCACAATTAAACAAGCCAAGAGAATGAAACCTCTCTGGGAGGAAGGGCGATGGCAAAAGTACAAATATGGGGAGGCATGGCAGGTTGATTATATCACCTTGCCACGATCTCGTAATGGTAAGCGTTATGTGCTCACCATGGTGGAGGCAACAACTGGGTG
>NW_011127718.1:0-490 GCF_000146605.3 Meleagris gallopavo
ACTGTAATGTCATGAAACTATACTGAAATGCTGTGGAAGCCTATTTATGTAAGAGAAGACAAATAATAATAATTGTAGCTGACAATAAAATAAAATATATAGGAAAATCCTGCAGCACCTCCTAATAAACAGTATTTCTTTGTCAAGGAGGTGTATGCTGAGCACGTGTAAACAGTGGTGTAATGAAGGGAGAAAAAACACTACCTTCATTCATTTTTTCTATCATTAGAAATTTGAATACATATTAAGACCTGTTAAATGTAAATCCCCCAAACATATAGATTTTCCTTTCCCATTTTGGCATGGTAATTATTTGGCATGGTAATTATTTTGGCATGGAAAATGTTTCATTTTAGAGTAGGTGTCCTATTTTATTTGTTTTCTCCAGAATAATTTCTCCAGGGCTTTTCTTTCTAGTAAAGGGAGTATCAGTTATAAATGTAAATTTTCCAGTATGTACTGTAAGATATTCAAACAGCAGCCTTTGCTT
>NW_011127719.1:0-590 GCF_000146605.3 Meleagris gallopavo
GGGGACCTGATCCAGGTTTATAAATATCTGAGGTGTGGCGGCCATAGTGGTGAGGCCAGTCTCTTTTCAGTGGTACATGGAGACAGGACGAGGGGAAACGGACACAAGCTGCAGCATAGGAAGTTTCGCACGAATGTGCGTAAGAACTTCTTCACGGTGAGGGTGACGGAGCACTGGAACAGGCTGCCCAGGGAGGTTGTGGAGTCTCCTTCTCTGGAGATATTCAAGTCTCGCCTGGACGCCTACCTGTGCGACCTGGTATAGGGAACCTGCTTTGGCAGGGGGGTTGGTCTCGATGATCTCTAGAGGTCCCTTCCAACCCCTACAATTCTGTGATTCTGTGATTCTGTGATGAGAATTACAGGGTTCAATGATGTGGATTTTTGTAGATTATATTTATGTACAAGCCAATAATCAAGTACTTATTTAGTGAGTACCAGGAGCAGGTGTGACAAATTGTTCTTGTTTATTTATTACCACTTACAGCACTATTAAAGGACATTATAGCTGTTACTAGTCTTTATTGCCAAAATCTCTGGTCTGGTTTGGATCTTCTGTAATAATAGTCAAGACAGATATCTATGCTGCTT
>NW_011127720.1:0-658 GCF_000146605.3 Meleagris gallopavo
AAATAAAAATTTAGTTAATTGTAAATCTTGTGGTTAAAATCAAGTTCAGCTACTTTAAAAGCTGTTTTAAGGAGAGGAAAAAAATACATGTTCAGTAGTCCTGAAACTATGTTAGAAATAAGGGTGTTTAAAGAAGGCAGGTAGTTGGTTGTACTACACAAGCAGCTGTGTATGGTGAGGGAGGACAAGAGTGCAGTGGTTCAGCTGGCAAGAAAAAAAACTACCTCATTAATCATGCTGTTGTAACAAGCTAAGTTGTTTTTTTCTCATCTCCATCATAGCTGTAAGCGCGACTGGTTGCTGTCAAGTTACTTCTCCAGTTAGTACATACAGAAGTCTACTTGCCTGGGACTGATCCTAGAAAGAGGAACCTGTAAACCCTACAGTAAAAACCCTCTATGAAAAGATGCTTAGAGCCTTTTTAGATTTGGGCTTTATGACCAGAAGAAGGGAAAAAGATTCCTTTCTGAAACCAGCTTGACTAAGATCTCTTAATTTTTCTTCAGTGATTCCCAGTACAGATACATACACAGCTAATGGCCGAAGAAACAGTATATATGTGTACCAGCAAGATGTAGATATCACAAGTGAATATGAACTTCCCAGTGGGTATGAAAAAGCAGATTTTATATTGTTCAAAGGTGCTGGTTCTGTTTAA
>NW_011127721.1:0-447 GCF_000146605.3 Meleagris gallopavo
TCTGTGGTACCCATGTTTCTGCAATTTTGCTGTTGACAAAATGAGTTTATTCTTTTTTCTTGCTTTACAGCAAGAAGAAAAGACAGAAAGAGAGGAGAGCGGAAATGAAGAAGGCTTCTCTGAGAGCTGCTGCTGCACGTGCAGAGGTGAGTCCTTGGCACTGACAGGGCAGCACAAGCCAGCCCAACTCAGTGCTCCATGTCTCATTGCAGTCAATAAACAATCACAATTATGGACTCACAAGGAGTGCACGGCCTGATTTGTCCAGCAGCACTCATGAGCTGCTGCACCACCTCCTCGTTATTCGTCTCGCAGTGCTGGGTCAGAACTCCCACAGCTCAGTCTGTAAATGCTGCAGTTTATCAAAGCAGTGGCTACACCAATCCTCTGCGTTGCCCACAAGTGCCCTGTCTGCAAAGCATGTTGTCATGGAATTAACTAGATCAA
>NW_011127722.1:0-814 GCF_000146605.3 Meleagris gallopavo
AAGTGAAGGCTCCAAGGGAACCTGGTAACAGCCTTTCAATACCTAAAGGAAAGAACAAGGGAAAATGGAGGTGAAATCTAAGGAAAATGTCTTCTACAGTGAGGGTGCTGAGGCACCGGCACAGGTTGCCAGAGACATGGTGGATGTGCTGGCCCTTTCAAGGTGAGCCTGGCTCAGACTCTGAGCAACTTGATCTAGCTGTGGATGGTCAGCATGCGGGATCGGATCACATCGCAAACCTACCTGCATACAAGCAGCGCACCAACATGGGGTGCATGATGTTCATTACCTGCTGGACACATCTCACACCACTGACTGGAGGAGCCCAGGCAATCCTTCAACTCCATCAGGCTGCAAAATGAAATCAGAAGAGACGCAGAACATAATTTACAACACAACAAGGATGAACACAATGCCCTTAAAAAACACCCACCGCATGGATGCAATTAGCACATAGCCCTATTAATTACAGCCATCCAGCTTCAGATCCTCCAGAAAAGCAGAGCTCACAGCTCTGAAATCAAGCAGGAATCACTCACCCCATTCTAAGGGCTCACCCCACACCCCAAAGGAAGCAGTCTCCAGATTCAGATGCTGCTCTTACACCTAGCAGCCCTTCAGTGCGCTTGCCATCCCCCAAAAAGACAAGATCACAGCCCTGAAAGAAAAAAAGAAACCACTTACCCCATTCCAAGGACCAATACTCCCCCACACTCTCAAGTGAAGGAAGCAGCTTCCAGCTCCAAATACCTACCAGCCCTTAAGGACGCTCAGGGTTCCCTGCTAAAAAACAGAGAGAGCAGCTCCACAAGGG
>NW_011127723.1:0-441 GCF_000146605.3 Meleagris gallopavo
ATCTTAGTAATTGCATCTGGGACTAAGAGTGGATCCAGCTGTGCTGAGGAACCTTACCTCTGTGGTTGGAAGAGTTCAGACAGCCATGGGGTTCGCTCTGATCCTCACGACACAGCAGGAGAGCTGTGTGCTGTAGGTGTGTGTAACCTGTCCTCTAGGTGGAAAAACAACCAAGTGCATCCAGCCATGTCCAGTCTTGTTAAAGTCACTGTTACATCTACTACAGCATATCTATGCTCATCAAAAAATGCATTACCTGCTTCCCCCTTACGGGGTGTATATTGTAGCTGTATCTATCTGTTGGAGGTTGGTGGAGTCTGCATGATAGCAACTAGGGACACTAACTGTGATAAGATTCATGGAGTGAACGCCACTCCCAAAAGTTCTTTAACGCGAACGGGCTCATGACACTGAGAGCCCATTAAAACTAGAGAAACAAGG
>NW_011127724.1:0-399 GCF_000146605.3 Meleagris gallopavo
ATCTGTCTAACCCAAGAGATTCTGAGCATTCTCTGTTTAAGACAACCATCACCTATTGACTTACGTCTGCTTTTCTTCTGAGTTGTAGCCTGAGAGATTGGCAACTTTTGCTTTGTTCCCTAAAGCGTGGCTGGGAATATTTCCTGAAATGTCTCACTCAGAACAATCTGTGTACTAAGGTACAGTGAAAGGAAGCCTGGTGTTTCTGCAGTTCTGGAATTGTCATGCACTACCATTGCCCAGAGTGCCTGTGTTCCCAAATTTTAAGGTGCAATCCAGGGACCCAACTGGGCTTCAAAATTGGAGAAATGGTCCTGCTGGTCATGTGCCTCGAATACTCTGACAGTAGAAGTAGGAAATGCTAATAAGGAACACAAAAACCTTTCTACTTTCTGGAAT
>NW_011127724.1:21215-21695 GCF_000146605.3 Meleagris gallopavo
GTTGGATGCAGAAGCACTGTCCTGTATCACAAGTCACATACTATTCTCAGCCTCCTGCATGGATATTTTTCTGAAGAGAAAATATGCTGTCAAGGTTATATGAAGAGCAAATAGCAAGATAAGCGTTATTTTCTACAGACTCTGTCATCTCACAACAGCAAAACCTTGCTTAACTTCATAGAAGTTCATCCAATGCTAGAGAAGGCACATCAGTTTCCTTTAAAATAAACGGTGACTCTAAAGAAAACATCTGTAGACTGATCCGTCAGAGGCATAGATTGTTTTGGAGAAGCCACCAGTTTTTTACCAAGCTGCTCACCAAGCTGTGCATTAAATAGCAGAACGTGAGCACAGAGAGCACACAGAGAGCAATGGGGGCTCGTGAGTAACAGGGTCAACATTTTCCAGTGTACACATCTGCTGCAGTGGTTGTAAAAAGGTCCCACTGCGATGGCTCTCGTTCTGTGTTTCGTGCAGGTA
>NW_011127725.1:0-760 GCF_000146605.3 Meleagris gallopavo
AGAAGGAGATCTTAGCCGCGTATGAGGGGGTTCGGGCTGCTTCCGAAGTAATCGGTACAGAAACACAGCTCCTTCTGGCACCTCGACTGCCAGTGCTGAACTGGATGTTCAAGGGAAAGGGTCCCTCCACCCATCATGCTACTGATGCCACTTGGAGTAAGTGGATTGCGCTGATTACGCAGCGAGCGCGGATGGGGAATCTCAACCGTCCAGGAATCCTAGAGGTGATCATGGACTGGCCTGAAGGCAAAAAGTTTGGAACACCGCCAGCAGAAGAGATATCACGTGCTAAAGAGGCCCCACCATATAATGAACTACCCGAAAATGAGAAGACATATGCCCTATTCACAGATGGATCGTGTTGTATTGTGGGAAACACCGCAGATGGAAAGCCGCTGTGTGGAGCCCCACACGACAAGTTGCAGAGGCCACTGAAGGAAAGGAGAAATCAAGCCAATTTGCAGAGGTAAAGGCTGTCCAACTGGCCTTGGATGTTGCTGAACGGGAGAGGTGGCCAATGCTTTATGTTTACACTGACTCGTGGATGGTGGCAAATGCTCTATAGGGGTGGTTACAGCAGTGGGAGCAAAACAACTGGCAAAGAAGGGTAAGCCTATTTGGGCTGCTGACCTGTGGAAAGATATTGCTGCCGATAAGAATATGGTTATAAAGGTGCGTCACGTAGATGGCCCATGTGCCCAAGAATAGGGCTACTGAAGAGCAGCAAATACCATCAGGTAGACAGAGCTGCCAGATTGAG
>NW_011127726.1:0-755 GCF_000146605.3 Meleagris gallopavo
GCAGGGCGTCTTTCCTCCTGACATTTCCCACCGTCTGCATGTTGGCTGTGTCATGCGAGCGGCATTCGCTCACAGAGCTGTGAGTGCAGGTATGTGTGCGTACAGGGTGTGCAGAGATCATAGAATCATAGAATCATAGAATGGCCTGGGTTGCAGAGGCCCACAGCGCTCATCCAGTTCCAACCCACTGCTGTGTGCAGGTCGCCAACCAGCAGACCAGGCTGCCCAGAGCCACATCCAGCCTGGCCTTGAATGCCTCCAGGGATGGGGCATCCACAGCCTCCTTGGGCAACCTGTTCCAGTGCCTCACTACCTCTGGGTGAAAAACTTCCTCCTCATATCCAACCTAAACCTCCCCTGTCTCAGTTTAAAGCCATTCCCCCTTGTCCTGTCACCATCCACCCTCACAAACAGCCGTTCCCCCTCCTGTTTATACGCTCCCTTCAAGTACTGGAAGGCCACACTGAGGTCTCCCTGGAGCCTTCTCTTCTCCAAGCCAAACAAGCCCAGTTCCCTCAACCTTTCCTCACAGGAGAGGTGCTCCAGCCCTCCGATCTTCTTAGAGGTGGTGTTGAACATCAGAATGTGCACTGCACGTAGGTGTGTGCAGGGTGTTTTCACATGAGTTAGCTTTGCACTGCGCTCTGCACAACAGCCTGCAGGATGGCACCGATAGAACCAGGACACAGCGTCATACCAGGTGCTCCAAAGGAACAGTTCCATCCCAGCCCAAACAGGGACAGGCTGGCAGGCAC
>NW_011127726.1:2513-3686 GCF_000146605.3 Meleagris gallopavo
CAAACTTCTGGGCTTCCTAGTTTCTCCAATTGGCCTTTCTGCTGCTACAGCCTTGTGCCACTTCTGCAGTCAGCACAGATCTGCAGTGTCCTTTCCTCACTCCTCCATCACACACAGCCCTGCATGCAGCCCTGTTTAGAGGCAGTACCCACACCACAGCTCACAAGAGCTTCTTACCTGCGGAGGCTTTCCGTTTCCCCCCATGTCCAGCACCATTCCACGAATGCGCAGGCTCCGTCCCTGCAACAACAGATCGTGTGTTGTTTTCACAGACACCAGGAGCAGCACTGTCCCGTTAGCCCATGTCCACCTCCAAAAACCAAAAGACAAACCAAAACAGAAACTGATGTTTAAACTGCAACGCGCTTACACAAAGCATTACTGCTCTCATTCCTGCTCAGATGGCAACACAGGAACCCTGGTCTGCCTGACAGCTCTGCGTTCTGCAGAGCAAAGGTGCCCCACCAAAGAAAAGGTGCACAAGTTGAGGAAGGTATTTTTTGGCCCTAAAAGGAATTCACTCAACTTAAGCACCATTGTTGATACACAGACATCTGTCTCACTACTGACATCCACTGCCACTGTTGGCATCTCCAACGCTTCCACAATGGTTACTTGACATCCCCTGCAGCACTGCACCCGCTCAGAAGTAATACTGAAAGTGCATTCCTCCATCCTTCATGACAGAGGACTGAAGAAACTCACTTTTGCATGGCAGGAAGGACGGTGCGTCCCCATCGCGTCCCTCTGTGCGCTGCAGGGCGCAGTTGGACCTCTGGCAGTCAGCTGGATGCTGCTCCCAATCGCGGGGAACCGCGCGGCGCTGCTTCTGAGGAGAGAAAGGAAGAAACGTCGGTGGGGACGGGCAGCCAAGGTTTGCACAGAGCTTCCAGGTCGTGCCAGAGATAGATTATCAGAGCGCTGAGACATTAATTACCACTAAGGGAAAATACAGCCTAAGCCATGTCCACGATGCCATTAGCCCGGGCTGTCAGCAGTGAGCGCAGAATCCAACTGGTTACTGAGGTCACAAAGGACCAGCAGGGCTCCCTCTGCTCCCTCTCCTCCCCAGCCCAGCTTTTCTGCTGAGACACCTCCCGGCAACCAGCCAGCACCAAACCCAGCTCACCTGGTCACCGCTCAGCCTCAGCTGTGCCCAGCTCACACACACGC
>NW_011127727.1:0-592 GCF_000146605.3 Meleagris gallopavo
GTGGGCAATGGTAAATACACGAACCGTCCCGAGTCAGAGTAGAAGTTAACGTGGTCCGTTATCCTCCTGAAGTTCTACAGCTGAGCTTCGGGGAAAGGATGTGAGAGTAATACTCGAGTGGGGAAGATCTCAGAAGTTTGTCCCGTGGCTTGTTTCAGGCTCCCGCGCTGCAGGAAGGAGCCTGTGGAGCCAAGCATTTCGTATGGAGCATTTGCTCGGTGCGGACTTGGCTGTCACAGGAGAGGGAAATGACTGACTTGGCAGCTAATGTGTTTCAGGTGAGGACGTCCACTAAAAAAGCACCAGCGTCCAGGAGCAGAAGACCTCCTTCAGCAAGAGTGAAACGCATGAGTAAAAGGTAACGGCGATGAGTTTCGTGGCAGGATTTCAGAAATG
The DNA here is from genome assembly GCF_000146605.3 of Meleagris gallopavo. Taxonomy (NCBI): domain Eukaryota; kingdom Metazoa; phylum Chordata; class Aves; order Galliformes; family Phasianidae; genus Meleagris; species Meleagris gallopavo. The sequence goes on from NW_011127727.1 coordinate 397, forward strand.
GAGAGTAAAGGCGCGGTGCGAACGTAGCTGCTGAATGGGCCGGTGCGTGGCCTAGCAGGCTGGGTGACGTAGGCATGCCGTGCTGTAGGGCGATCTGCAAGAACCCTGGGTTGTCTCATCTAAGTCTTTGGTAAGACAGTGCTTACGTGTCTGTTTAAAATTATTCTTCTGAGAGCAGGGCTCTACTTACATGCTT
>NW_011127728.1:0-417 GCF_000146605.3 Meleagris gallopavo
ACCATCCATACACATCTGTGAGGGAAAACCTTATCGTCTACATGGCTAATCATGACTAACACTGGACCACTCATATCCTCAGCAGGCTACTGGTATGACCTTACAGAAATGGAAATAGCTTCTGGCTTCCTTGTAGCAACCAAGCATCAGAAAGCACATGGGCAAAATACAATTAGAGGATTAACATCCGAGTTTAAAAATTTATCTACCCTGATGTCATCCAAAGTGACAATGGCTCCCATTTCTCGTGCAAGTATGTACAGGACTGGGCAAAACAAGAAGGAATCAAATGGATATTTCACATTTCACACTGTATACCAACACGTACATACATGTACACCAACAGCTAACCTGGAGAGGTGTGGAAGAAGTAGAGAATGGCAGCCTATCTCTCATGGATTCCACCTTTGAGATTTT
>NW_011127729.1:0-432 GCF_000146605.3 Meleagris gallopavo
TGGTGCCATTCCAGGCTTTGTGTCACGCTGCAACACGATGCCTGTGTGTGCTGAAGCGGTTGAAGGCTACACGGGGTGAATTTATTGGCTCAGTTCCTGGGCACGGGGGCACGCTTGGTGCAGCTGATGGCTGCGGCTGTGCTGTGCTGGGCCTTGGTGCTGCAGCGTGGCACTGAGTCAAGTTGGATCTACTTGGTCTTCAGTGACAGTAGCAATAACAAGACCCAGCATGAATTGAGGTTTGCTTTGTGAATGGCAGCACGGCGTGCTCCTTGGTGCTGAACACTTGCCTCTCTTGTTTTCCAGGACACTGGAGTACCTGATGAGACACTTGGCTCATCTGGCTGGGAGCTCCTCCATCACAAACATGCATGCTAAGAACTTAGCCATTGTGTGGGCTCCAAACCTCTTAAGGTAAACTACTGTTCCGTT
>NW_011127730.1:0-460 GCF_000146605.3 Meleagris gallopavo
CTGCCCTTATTCTTTGCACGGTAACCATTCTAGTGCAATTCAACCTTCCCGTTAGCGTGAGTGGGGCCTGCACTGCATGGCCTCCATCCCGCTGGTGTGAGCAGGGCCTGCTCCAGGCAAACCAGCTTCCAGCTCAGACGACACAACGTTACCTTAAGCGCCTTCTGCTGCGCCATCCCCGCAACCGGGCGGGGTTTCTCATTTTCCTATTGAAAGCAAAGCACTTCCTTCAAGAGAAGCTCTCTCAGCCATGATATCTTGCCAATGGAAAAAGTGACACTAAAATTAAACTTGTTTCGGAAAGAGGCAAGGGCAGCTTCCAAAAATCTCGAACTGAAAAGAAAAAAGGGGGGAAAAAGAAAAAAGGAGGAAAAAAATCTCAACAGTCTAGACAACTGCAGTAGGTGGAGGCAATAACAACCAAAAGGAATAAATTAAACTAGTGGTTGAGGGGAGAATT
>NW_011127731.1:0-709 GCF_000146605.3 Meleagris gallopavo
CTATTGGCCCCGCGGTCCCAACAACGTAACCAACCAGGAAACAATAGTTTCATTTCGGGCCCCGTGTGAACTCCTTTCTTGAACCTTGGATTTCAGTCATCTTCAGGGGCCGACGAGTAGTAATAAGGATGTCCTCATCATCAGTTCTCTTCTGCATGTCTCTTAGTTTTTCCTTTTGCTTTTTCGCGATGGTGGTGGTTCTGAGGAGGGCCCTCGCCTGGATCTTCCTCCTCCTCCTCCTCCGCTTCTTCTTTTTTCCGTTCTAGACGCGTGGACACTCGTTTCCATTTCTTGCCTTCCACAGGAGCAACTGATATTGTTACTGGTGTCTCTTGTAACTGATCAGATTTGACTTGGAGATTCTCCACTTTGGCCTGAACCTCAGCTCGGAAACTCTCTCTCTCCAGAATAGTATTATATAGGGCGCGGTAAGCACAAGCCAAACCCCAAATAAGTTGTACCTCCTTAGAGTTATGTAAGCCGCGCTGTCCCTGACTCAAATACTGACTTAGTTTCTCAGGATCCCACAGATGTTCAAGTGTAAAATCCCATGACACTGCGGGTCCCCTTGCTTTTAAGATCTTTCCTAAACCTCTCCATATTCCCTGCCAGTCAGCACTCTCTGGTTCTGGAGGAGACTCCTTCCCTTTGTAAAGGAATATAATCACAATCCAGGAAAGCAATAGCGCGCCCATGAGTATTAATTCAG
>NW_011127732.1:0-615 GCF_000146605.3 Meleagris gallopavo
TCAGCCGTCAACAGCGGTCTCGTGTTTGTCGCTTGCCGAGAACGGGCCTCTTCAGCCGGCTGCTTTTCTCCGACGAGGGAGCGGGATCCTGTGCGCGCATGGGAAAGGAGCGGTTTGCACTTCGCCTTGGCTACGTGCAGAATGCACTACGCCTACCTCTGAATACAATGTCTCTGCCTTTATTTCGAGCCACAATTCATTCTAGTGAGGTTTTCCACTGCTACACATCTGCATTCATAGAGGAAAAGCGTGGAAGGGAAAAGCCTCTAATAAGACACCTGGAAGTTCGAGGAGAGACAGATGTAGTGCTTTCAGGGAGCACCTGACAGAAAAGTGGTGAGTGATCCTTTCAGGACTTCGGAGAAAAAACCCCCTCTCGCAGGTAGTGCAGGAGGCTGAATTCGCACTTGTCTGCATCGGAATCGCACTCCTTCGTTCTCACACGCAGAAAGCGGCATTCGCGCTGAACCGCTCCGGAGACTTTGCCGTAGATGGCCGAGAAATCGCGTTCATCCACGAACGCCGCTTTCAGCCGTCAGCAGCGGTCTCGCCTTTCTCTCTTGCAGAGAACGGCCCACTTCAGACGTCTGCTTTTCTCCGATGTGTGGCCCCCCC
>NW_011127733.1:0-347 GCF_000146605.3 Meleagris gallopavo
CCTCCCCTGATCCCCATTTAAGGGCTGGGAAGAGTAGGGGCAGCATGTGAACCTGGGGGGTGCTTCCTTTGGAGTATGCCTTGTTCTTTGGTGATGGAGTGAGTGATTTTTTTTCTTTTTTTTTTTCTCCTCCATTGTGGAACTGCTCCCTCTGTTTTTTAGCAGGGAACCCTGAGCGTACTTAAGGGCTGGTAGGTATTTGGACCTGGAAGCTGCTTCCTTCACTTGAGAGTGTGGGGGAGTATTGGTCCTTGGAATGGGGTAAGTGGTTTCTTTTTTCTTTCAGGGCTGTGATCTTCTCTTTTTGGGGGATGGCAAGTGCGCTGAAAGGGCTGCTAGGTGTAAGA
>NW_011127734.1:0-984 GCF_000146605.3 Meleagris gallopavo
AGATGTTTTGGGGCACAACAAAGTTCCCTCTCTTTACACTTCGAAGTTTCTGCTATCAGTATGAATAATGCCTCACAGCATCATTTATGATGCAGTCTCGTCTCCTCTCTAAGGATGCTGGCAAACTTTGCTGGGAATGCTTGTCCTCTGATGGGAAAGGAGACTCTTGGGTTCCTGTTTCCCCTTGTTAACCTGTAGCTTCTCACAATCAACTGATTTGTATGCAAACTCACATCTTGTATACAAATCCTGCATCATAAAACCTTTGTTCTAGTGTTTACTTGTAGAAGATGTAAGAAGAAAGAAATGTAGAAGAGCTCTCTGCAGTGAAGTCTCTTCTCCCTCTGAGGAGGGGAAACAGGAGATGATTCTTGGCTATGCTCCTGTCAGACTGGGTACGAGGAAAAATCAGATGAGTGGATGATAAACACTGAACTTCCTAGTGAGGTGGTTGATACCCTGTGCATGTCAGTGGTCAAAGACACATTTGGATAATACCTTAATAAAATGCTTTAACTTTTGTTAAGCCCTCATGTGTTCAGGCAGCTGGACTATCTAGTCTTAGAAGGTCTGAATTTAGTAGGTCTGACTGAAATATTCTAAATTCTAATTCTATCTTGCTCTATCTCATGCTATGCATTAGTTACTGAGCTGTTGATGGTCTATTCCTATCATATCTCAGTTTTCTAGGTAGATTACATTCCCTTTCTTTCTCTTCCCTGCTTTTTTCTTACACCTGCATCGTGATGCTTTGACGTATTAATATTATAATGTTGCTTTATTTGGGAGAACTAATCAGTGTTTTCTAGAGTATTCATTGATTAACAATAAATTTCTAAGTTTTTAAAAATTGTATACAAATTATTTATCCTAAGTACCAGTTTTATAATGGCTTTGATGATATTTTAAAATGTCTTTGGCATTTTGAACTAGTTCAGTTTTCAGTGCATGTTTAGGGTTTTTCCCGTAAGGTCTGTATTGCGT
>NW_011127735.1:0-482 GCF_000146605.3 Meleagris gallopavo
TGGCAAAGAAAGGGTAAACCTATTTGGGCTGCTGACCTGTGGAAAGATATTGCTGCCCGAATAAAGAATATGGTTATAAAGGTGCGTCACGTAGATGCCCATGTGCCCAAGAATAGGGGCTACTGAAGAGCAGCAAAAATAACCATCAGGTAGACAGAGCTGCCAGAATTGAGGTGGCCCAATAGATCTGGACTGGCAGAACAAGGGTGAATTATTTCTAGCCCGATGGCCCATGAGACCTCAGGCCATCAAGGGAGAGATGCGACATATAAGTGGGCTAGAGACCGAGGGGTGGATTTAACTATGGATGCTATTGCGCAAATCATTCACGACTGTGACACGTGTGCCACAATTAAACAAGCCAAGAGAAATGAAAACCTCTCTGGGAGGAAGGGCGATGGCAAAAGTACAAATATGGGGAGGCATGGCAGGTTGATTATATCACCTTGCCACAATCTCGTAATGGTAAGCGTTATGTGCTC
>NW_011127736.1:0-710 GCF_000146605.3 Meleagris gallopavo
AAAATAACAAAAGAAAAACAACAAAAAGGAAACAAGAACCAAACCAGCACAAATCACAAACCAAAACCAAAAGACACAGAAACAATACCAAAATACACGCCAAAATACACAAATTACAATAAACACGCACAAAAGAAGAAAACAACGACAATAAAAAAGAACGGAGCATGAAAAGAGAAAGCAAAACAAAGAGAAGGACAGAATGACAAATACAGACAAAGAATAAGAAGGAAACAAGAATACAAACGAAATTCCACAAAAAGAAGAAGGAACATCCAAAGCACACCCAAAAGAGAAATAGGCCAAAGAAGCAAAGACAACAAAAGCCAACGGCAGCAAACGCTGGAGAGCAAAGCAAAAGGAGCGGGAAAGAAACGAAACCGAGCGACCGAAGGAAAGCAAAGCAGACGAGCGAGGGAAACGAAAAGAACCAAAAGCGGCCGACGGAACGGCAAAGAAACAGGACTCAGCGCGACGGCAAAGCAAAGATGCCAAGAGGCTGCGCTGCAGCCCAAAGCTCACAGCCGTGCTGGGAGGAGGAAAGGGCAGCTCCTGGGCACGCCGCCACCTCCACCAGAGGCATTTCTCAGCCGGCGCCCGTGGAGGAGTCCGCGGCTGCTAATGAGGACAAAGCATCTCTCTGGAGGAAGGGAAGGCGCTCGGAGTCGTGCCGAGGAGGAGCTCAGGGCAGCTGCCGGGCACGGATGTCG
>NW_011127737.1:0-443 GCF_000146605.3 Meleagris gallopavo
TCAACCCATGCAGCAGCAGCAGCCTCTGAAGCAACATGAAATGCAAAATACAAGATCATGGCAAAGGCACAGAGTGACCGACCGAGTGTGCAGGAGGCCAAAATCTTGGCATCCGTGCCCAGGAGGAGGAAAGGATAGCTACTGGGCATGCTGCTGCCTCCACCACACATGCACCTTCAGGGTCGCCAGCCCAGAAGGAGTCTGTGGCTGCCAGTCGGAACAAAACACCTCTCTGGAGGAAGGCAAAGCACTGGCAGTCATGCCAAGGAGGAGGGAAGGGTAGCTACCAGGCATGGATCCACCCAGCCAGCAGAGCAAAAGCCTCCAGGCCAGCACAAGGCAAGAGGCAGGGATGCCCACGAGGCGGGGACCCACCTGGGAAACCCGAGAAGGAGCTGCAAATGCAGCAAGCACTGCTCGATAGCCTAGAGAGCTGCCTGCAC
>NW_011127738.1:0-1410 GCF_000146605.3 Meleagris gallopavo
CATCAACCACCATCCCCAGGCCCCTTTCCGTCTTCACAATCATCCAGCCGCTCAGCCCCAAGCCTGTAGCATTGCCTGGGGTTGTTGTGGCCAAAGTGCAGGACCCGGCACTTGGCCCTGTTGAACCTCATCCCATTCACCTCAGCCCAGAAATCCAGCTTATCCGGATCCCTCTGAATAAGGGGGCCTCCCTATCCTCAGGCAGATCCACACCACCTCCCCGCTCGGTGTCATCTGCAAACGTACTGAGGGTACACACAGTCCCCTCCTCTCGGTCATCAACAAAGATATTAAACAAGGTCAGCCCAAGTACCGACGCCTGGGGGACACCACTTGTAACGGGTCTCCAGCTGGATTAACTCCATTAACCACTACCCGTTGGGCACGGCCCTCCAGCCAGTTCCTCCTCCTCCATGGGGATGCGTGGGGCAGAGGGAGACCTGAGAGCTGCACTGGTGGGGGTGGGTTGGGGTTGGGGTTGGACTTGGACTCTTGTGCAGCCCAATAAAAACCAGTAATGACCAGTATGGCCTCCCAGTGGTCAATGGAGTCCCAGAGGATCTAGTAGGATCCAGAAGGTGCGCACACCTGTTTGGACCAGAAAAGACCAGGATGGACTCCTAGTGGTCAGTAGAGACCCGTAGGAACCAGTAGGAGCGCAAACCAGTCTGAACCCATACAAAAAAGTACCCATCGGAATCAGTAGAAACCACTAGGAATGCACACCCGTGTGCCTGGTGCCGGCCTCTCTGGAGGTGGCTTTAGGCCCAGGGCCAGTGCCGGCTCTCCAGCTGTGGCTTTAGGCCCTAAGCTGGTGCTGGCCTCTTGTGCTCTGGCTGGGCTTTAGGCCTCGGGGCCAGTGCAGGCCTCTCGGGATGTGACTTTGGGCCCTGGGGCTGCTGCCAGCCTCTTGGGCTGTGACTGTGGCTTTAAGCCCCAGGGCCGGCGCCGGCCTCTTAGACTGTGACTTTAGGCCTCGGGGCCAATTCCAGCCTGTCTGGCTGTGGCTGTGGCTTCAGGCCCCAGGACTAGTGCTGGCCTCTCTGGCTGTGGCTTTCGGCCTGTGGAAAGTGGAAAGTGTTGTTTCTGCACTGATCACTGAAAACGGGGCAACTGACCTAAAGAATTAAGCTGTAACACAACTTTAGAATTAGCTGATGTGGAATGTAAGAACAGCGTATACATGTTAGTAGCATCTTTTAGAAACATAGTTACCGGATTGCCTAACAAGTACCTTCTCATCAAGCTGCAATAGAATTTAAATGTTTTAAACAAGGTGGATACAGTGTTCTGAACTAGGAAACATACTGTGAAGTTGTTCATTCGAGCGGCAAGCGTGAAATAGATTTAACAAACTGGCAAGGAGTCAGGGCCTTGACACAAAGCAGAGCTGTCCCACTCTGTGGGAAT
>NW_011127739.1:0-708 GCF_000146605.3 Meleagris gallopavo
AGAACGAGGGGAAGAGCGCATACAGACAAGACAGAAAGAAAGAAGAGCAGAGGAGAAGAAGAAGAAGAAAGGATGCAGGTAAGAAAGAAGTGCAGAAGATGAAAAGTGCTATAGAGAAAACGGTTGGATACAGGCAAGACAGCAAAGCAATGAGGAGATGAGCACAAGAGGAGAAGAGCAGAAGAAGAAAAGACACATTAGAGAACAAGAGCCTTGAGAGGAGTAATTGGTTATACAGGAAAACAATACGCACGTCTGAAATGGTGATTTCTTCAGGAGACTCGAGGGTGTTCCTCTTCAAGAACAAGGACAATACGTAAAGAAATCAGGATGGATGTAATTTGGAAATTCTTTTCAGCTGACCTGGCATCCTGGGGCAAGCTGAAGACTAGACAGGACACCAGTACAGAAAGAGAGAACCAACAGCACAGGGGGGTGCCATAGAGAAACTGGAAAGTGACCAAATCTCTGCTCAGATAGAAACTGCTGTGTGAGGAGAAAGCTGATGGTGATACCTTCTGCCAGTGAGGAGCACAGTGGGAGGATGAGGAAGGACTCACACCAGTGCCATAGCCTCGCGCAGAGCTACAATTCCAAAGCGATTATAAGGTTTTATTTAACAATGCTGTGTGGGATGATTCAGCTGCTTCAAGCTCAAACAAGCTGCAAGTGATTGATTAATCAGCGCATCTCAGCAACCTCAAAACC
>NW_011127740.1:0-900 GCF_000146605.3 Meleagris gallopavo
CCCCTCCTGCTTATGCGCTCCCTTTGAGTCTTGGAAGGCTGTCATGAGCTATCTCCAGAGCTTTCTCTTCTCCCACACAAACAATCCCAGTTCCCTCAACATTTCTTTCTAAGAGAGGTGCTCCAGCCCTCTGATCATCTTCGTGGCCCTTCTCTGGACCTGCTCCAAAAGCTCCACATCATTCCCGTGCTGGAGCCCCAGGCCTGGACGCAGTGCTGCACATGGGGCCGCACACCAGAGCCGAGTCAGGGGGGACAATCACCTCCCTCTCCCTGCTGGTCGCTCCTCTTTGAATGCAGCCCAGGATACAGTTGGCCTTCTGGGCTGCAAGTGCACACTACTGGCTTATGTCCAGCTCTTTGTCCACCAGGATCCCCGAGTCCTCCGCAGGGCTGCTCCCAAGGGCTTCTACGCCCAGTTTGTACAAGCATCCGGGTTTCCCCTTCAACAGGGACATCAACAGTGGGGTTGAGTGCACCCTAAGGACACCAAGCTGTGGGGTGCAGTGACACAGCAGAGGGACGGGATGCCATCCACAGAGACCTCAACAGGCTGAGCAGTGGGCACAAATCCAAGTGCAGGGTCAGTAGCTGGGATGAGGGAACAGCCACCACCAAAACATGCTAGGGGATGAAAGGACTGAGCGTAGTCCTGCTCCATAAGGCCTGGGAGTACTGGTGGGTGGGAGCTGGACACAAGCCAGCAGTGGGCCCTTCCAGCCCAGAAAGCCAACCGTATCCTGGGCTGCATCCAAAGATGCGCAGTCAGCGGGCCAAGGGAGGAGATCCCCATCCCTCTGCTCTGCGCTGGTCAGGGCCTCACCTGCAGTGCTGCGTCCAGATGTGGAGTCCTCAGTGCAGGGAGACATGGAGCTGTGCGAGTGCATCCAGAGTACAGCCA
>NW_011127741.1:0-441 GCF_000146605.3 Meleagris gallopavo
CAGCATCTGCAACTTCTGTCCTTGGAACCCACCAGGTTCAGTTTCTTGGAGGTAAAATCCATGATGGCTTTGACACAGTGTTTCAGAAAACTTTCAGGAACAGTATAAATCAACAAACACACGAGAAGCAGTTTGTAAAGAAATTTGCATGTACGTTGCCTTGTTGATGAGGCTGGTTTCTTAGTCCTCATTTCGGCCCATTTGTGCTCACCGGTAGCTCAAAGGTCTTTGCCAATTGCCTTTACTAAGCAAAATGCACTCTTCCTAACAAAAGGGAAGCAGATCACATTCAACCTCCCGCAGTGTCAGGTTCAACAGGAGACAGTTACAAGCCAGTGGAACATAATGATGTTGCTCCCTTGAAGGGGAGTCTATCAAAAATCAAGATAATAGTCATGCAGAGGAGAACGTGCCTAACTGACTACGAATGTATACAGTCAT
>NW_011127742.1:0-752 GCF_000146605.3 Meleagris gallopavo
AAACCAGTTCCTGCAGACGTACAAGGAGTCCTTCCAAGTTCACGTGTGCTTACGCTGTGGCCTTCGCAGAAACACGCTGCCTTTGTGCTGCTGGCTCCTGACGGCTCTTCTTCATCACCTTCTGGGCACAGCACAACAGCTTTTCTGGTACAAATCTGGCCCTACATACCTTCCTCCACCCCAAAATGAAGTCTGACGTAGAGCTGTGGCGCACAGATTGGATGCTGACAAGAGCACTCAAGGAGCAGAAGAGGGGGAAGAGCGCATACAGACAAGACAGAAAGAAAGAAGAGCAGAAGAGAAGAAGAAGAAGAAGAAAGGATGCAGGAAAGAAAGAAGTGCAGAAGATGAAAAGTGCTATAGAGAAAACGGTTGGATACAGGCAAGACAGCAAAGCAGTGAGGAGATGAGCACAAGAGGAGAAGAGCAGAAGAAGAAAAGACACATTAGAGAACAAGAGCCTTGAGAGGAGTAATTGGTTATACAGGAAAACAATACGCACGTCTGAAATGGTGATTTCTTCAGGAGACTTGAGGGTGTTCCTCTTCAAGAACAAGGACAATACGTAAAGAAATCAGGATGGATGTAATTTGAAAATTCTTTTCAGCTGACCTGGCATCCTGGGGCAAGCTGAAGACTAGACAGGACACCAGTACAGAAAGAGAGAACTAACAGCACAGGGGGGTGCCATAGAGAAACTGGAAAGTGACCAAAATCTCTGCTCAGATAGAAACCGCTGTGTGAGGAGAAAG
>NW_011127743.1:0-321 GCF_000146605.3 Meleagris gallopavo
TATTTGGAAAGGTGCTCTAAAAAATCCTATAAAATAGTATATAGTATATATAAGATTGATTTATTATGATATGATTTATGATTGTGATAATATTTGGAAAGGTGCTCTAAAAAATCCTATAAAATTAGCTAGTTTCTTGAGAGAATTTGATGCAGCAACACATTTATTTTATGTTATTGCTCTTAAAATTATTTCTAAAAGAAGAATCAAGGCTTCCATAAAGAAATGTTAAATGAATAATAATTGTTATTCATATGACTATTATACAGATATTGCCTAGAATAGTGATGACATATTCTATTCATAAAAATGCAGTTAAAG
>NW_011127744.1:0-436 GCF_000146605.3 Meleagris gallopavo
TGGAGACCTCGTAACCAGTGGTGTCCCCCAGGGGTCTGTGCTGGGTCCGGTCTTGTTCAACATCTTCATCAATGACCTTGATGAGGGGATAGTGGCCACCCTCAGCAAGTTTGCTGATGATACGAAGTTGGGAGGATTGGCTGACACGCCTGAAGGCTGTGCTGCCATTCAGCGAGACCTGGACTGGCTGGAGAGCTGGGCAGTAAGAAATCCAATGAGGTTCAACAAAAGCAAGTGTAGGGTCTTACACCTAGGGAGGAAGAATTGCATGCACCAATACAGGCTGGGGATGAGCTGCTGGAGAGGAGCTCTGCAGAGAGGGACCTGGGCATCCTGCTGGACAACAGGTTGGCCATGAGCCAGCAGTGTGCCTCGTGGCCAAAAGGCCAATGGCATTCTGGGTGCATTAAAAGAGCGTGTCCAGCAGGTCGAGGGA
>NW_011127745.1:0-766 GCF_000146605.3 Meleagris gallopavo
ACTCTCCTTACCATCATCCTCTTCAGGTACATATCCAGGCTTATTCTTATCACAGAAGGATGTTGAAGGCAGCTTGAGAAGCCAGCAAGATCTCTGCTCTGGGGTAGCTGTTAGCTCATCAGCAGTAATAACATCAGCAGATGGTGCATCGTCTGATGACACAGTTGTCATCTCAGCTTTGGACAGAAACTGAGCAAAACGTGAAGACTGAATTACTCCAGAACAGCAGCAACATTAACCCCACAACGCCCTTATTGCTGAGCTAATTAATTCCTAGGTAGTTACAAACAGATTTGGACTCGACGCACTTTCTCCTTGCCCACAGAAAAAAAAATAGTCCAAGTTACAGAATGCTGGGACAGAAATTACAGACCGTGTGGCAATGTAACAAGTTCCAATTTCCATGCACAATTCTATCTCATACTATTGCCTTTGAAATTCAAAGCTCAGGTCAGGAACAAGCCTGCATCTTTGTACGTCACAAGGATTAGTTACATCCTTACACCAAACAACACAGGATTACGGAGAAGAGCCATAGAGGTGTCGTCTGCAGAGGTGGAGAAGCAAAATTCAGGCAGGACTGAGAAAAAAAAGAAAAAGACTGTTTTGCAGCAAGACGTACTACTGAGTAACTTTGAGCGTTTTGGAATTCCAGAAGACATTAATAAACAGCAACTGAAGAGGACTTTTTTCAAATTACTCATGGGAAATCTGTGCTTTTTACTAACCAATCTCAACCTACTACCATGGTTGCTGCTACTGCAAC
>NW_011127746.1:0-819 GCF_000146605.3 Meleagris gallopavo
CTCCCAGGCCTTATGGAGCAGGACTACGCTCAGTCCTTTCATCCCCTAGCATGTTTTGGTGGTGGCTGTTCCTCATCCCAGCTACTGACCCTGCACTTGGATTTGTGGCTACTGCTCAGCCTGTTGAGGTCTCTGTGGATGGCATCCCGTCCCTCTGCTGTGTCACTGCACCCCACAGCTTGGTGTCCTTAGGGTGCACTCAACCCCACTGTTGATGTCCCTGATGAAGGGGAAACCCAGATGCTTGTACAAAGTGGGCGTAGAAGCCCTTGGGAGCAGCCCTGCGGAGGACTTGGGGATCCTGGTGGACAAAGAGCTGGACATAAGCCACTAGTGTGCACTTGCAGCCCAGAAGGCCAACTGTATCCTGGGCTGCATTCAAAGAGGAGCGACCAGCAGGGAGAGGGAGGTGATTGTCCCCCTCGACTCGGCTCTGGTGCGGCCCCATGTGCAGCACTGCGTCCAGGCCTGGGGCTCCAGCACAGGAATGATGTGGAGCTTTTGGAGCAGGTCCAGAGAAGAGCCACGAAGATGATCAGAGGGCTGGAGCACCTCTCTTAGAAAGAAATGTTGAGGGAACTGGGATTGTTTGTGTGGGAGAAGAGAAAGCTCTGGAGATAGCTGATGACAGCCTTCCAAGACTCGAAGGGAGCGCATAAGCAGGAGGGGGCAACGGCTGTTTAGGAGGGTGGATAGCGATAGGACAAGGGGAAATGGTTTGAAGTGAGACAGGGGAGGTTTAGGTTGGTTATTAGGAGGCAGCTTTTCACGCACAGGGTGGTGACGCACTGGAATGTGTGCTTGAGAGTCACTTCCAGG
>NW_011127747.1:0-671 GCF_000146605.3 Meleagris gallopavo
CTGTGATCAGAAAAGCGCTTGAAATGCAGCCACTGAGGCATTGTTGTGTAATTGACTTTCACACGTTGTAGATCCTAAAATATCGTGGAATGTAAAACTCAGCACTGGTTGAAGTCTACTGCTTGAATCAGGATCCTAGCATCTGTGCTCAGTGCTCTTTTCCCTGTAATGCTCCACATGACTTCATCTTGGAAATTGTTAAGGAAATGGACGATGCTGTTAGAACATAACTGTTGTTAGAACAAAGTATTTCTGGTGTGATCTGAAGCATTTTGTAACTCTTGTGAGCAATTTCCCTTCCAGCATTGTCTTGTGCTGAAAATTCTCCAATAATACCATGGTACTAGTTACTGGTTGTAGAAATAATTACAGTCTTAATAATTAAACAGTCTTCAAGCAGCTTGCATTTGGGTGTTCTTAATTGTGCAGTATAACTGCAAGTGATTTGTAAAGAGAAGATGTTTCCTAGAGGAAGCTGAACGTACTAAGTATGCCTTTGGGCTGTATCTACGCAGTCCCAAATACAAAGTGCTCGTGGAACATGTACTGTAACCATAGTTCTGTAACTGCTCTTCCCAGCTGGGGTGTTTGACCTTCCTTTTGGTGAAGTGATGAAACACTGCTGGTCTCTGTTTGTGCTTCTAGGCACCTGGAAGTTGTTAGGAAAAGAA
>NW_011127748.1:0-514 GCF_000146605.3 Meleagris gallopavo
GCAAACTTTACCTGAAAACATGTGAGGTGGAAAGCCTTGGCTCGGGGTGGCCCAAGAAAACAGGATAGCTTATCTGTTCCAATAGGATCATCAAGTCCCCATCCCTGCAGGGCGGCCATGGAATTTGGCCACGGGAACCCACCCTGCTCCACACTCCACGCTTTCTTAGAGCCAGCGTGCCGGGCTCCCCTGGTGCTCGCCGGCACCTCAGCTCGCAGGTCACGTTGCGTAGGGAACTGAGGGAAGGCTCGACCTTCTCTCAAGAGGCGGACATTTCAGCCAGTCACCTCCAGGAAATGCTCCCTGGCCTGCGGACATTTCTGCGAGGCAGATGTGATGGGAGAGACGAAGGAATTTAGGGGACATTTTCATCCCACCGTGGCCTGGGTGACCCCGTTTCCAGGACAGTCCTTGGTATTGGGGCGCAGTCGATCCTGGGAAGACGGCTCCGAGGCGATGCGAGAATCTGCCTGTGAGCAGCTGATCCCAGCCAGCAGAAAGGGCAGCTGGAGCC
>NW_011127749.1:0-372 GCF_000146605.3 Meleagris gallopavo
AGGCCCACAAGCAAGGCTGGCCAGTGGAGCAATGTCCCAGCCCCACGGCCCTGGCACAGCCCCTCTGGGGGTGTCCCGGCACTTGCTGCGCCCACACTGAAGCCTACAAATGCCTCTTCTCCAGCTTTTACTCCAAAGCCAACCACCCCACCATGTCTCTGCTGGCCAAGAAGAAGCTGCTGGCCCAGGTGAGTGGGGCAGAGTCCAGCACTGCCACTAACACCACTGCCTGGAGGGCAATGGGGCAGCGAGCAGCGCTCGCCAACCCAGAGCCCAGCCAGCTGGCAGCCAACCCCCACTTCAAGGAGCAGAGGAGCCGCAGACACAAGGACTGAAGGACACATCCAGGGGGGCTGGAGGGAGGCAGGACCC
>NW_011127750.1:0-795 GCF_000146605.3 Meleagris gallopavo
TCAGTCAATTGCTCTTGCTTGACACTTAGCTCCAATTTTCTCTACTGAAACTACATTCAACTGTTCTAATATGTCATGCCCAAGTAATGGTTTTGGAGAATTTGGCATGTACAAGAATTTATATATTCCTACTTCTTCTCCTAGACTGTATTTAATTGATCCCCTAAAAAAAAGTAAACTTCTCTTGCCAATAACTCCTACAACTACAAAAAAATCATCTAAAGGTAATAATTCTTGATGTAGCACAGAGTAAGAGGCATCCATATCAGAAAATAAACCTACTTTACCCTGCTTCCCCAAGCTGCTTTGGTCCAGTGGCGGGGGGAACGTCGTCCCTGAGCCCTTCCAGGCTCCCCTTACCTCTTCTTCTTGGTAAGGACATCCCTGTTTATACCTTTACTCAACTTTGCCTTCCTCAGCCTGTTGTTGTTTTTTTTTTTGTTTGTTTGTTTGTTTGTTTTCCCAAACCCTTTTCACTTTCTAGACTTTCATCATCACATACATTACTAACATTATATTTCAGTTTCACCCCCTCCCCTCCCCAGGCTTCCAGTGCTCAAACTGGGATATCGGGTTTCCGAGATCTCTGCAGATGACGGCTATTCTCACTTTCAATATCCCGTCCCATCCCCATTCACAAGCAATGCACCCTTTACAGTCACAGCGGGAGGCTCCGGCCCACACCTCTTTCTCCTACTCCGAGTTGTTCTTACAAGCCGCGGTGTGGGGGGGTAGTATGGGGGATGTGTTCTCGTGCCGGCCCAAACTCTAACATCCCAAACTCAGTGTTTCCTT
>NW_011127751.1:0-360 GCF_000146605.3 Meleagris gallopavo
GAAGCTGCAACCCTCCACCACAGGCAGGGCCACCGACCTCCACATTTCAGAGCAGCCCTGGCTGCCCAGGGCCCCATCCAACCTGGCCTTGAAATCTGGACTCAGTGAGCTCCAGAGGTCCCTTCCAACCCCTACAGTTCTGTGGGGGGAAAAAAAGAAAAAAAACAGAAAGGCTGTGCCCCATTGGGTGGCTATTTATTTATTTATTGATACTGGGGGAAGATCTCCTTGAGAGCAGCCCTGCGCAGAAGGACCTGGGGGTCCTGGTGGACGAGGAGCTGGGACATGAGCCAGCAGTGTGCGCCTGCAGCCCGGAATGCAGCCAGCTGTGTTCTGGGCTGCATTAAAAAGGGGTGGTCA
>NW_011127752.1:0-384 GCF_000146605.3 Meleagris gallopavo
CTCTTCACGCTCTCCATCATACTTCCCATTGCATACTTATTTTCTTTGATTCAAGCCAGCAGGTGACAGTAAACCACATCTGGAAAAAGAAGAAAAAAAATAGTTTCTTCCCTTTGTCTCTTGTATAGTTTGAAAGTCCTTGTACTGTACGCTACATGATGGTCTCAGTCTCTTTAGGAAGCTGTGTTTGGAAAACATCATGGCTGTTGTGCTCAGCCAGGCATTCAATTAAGCATTAGTTGGGGCTAGAAAAGGGCTATACTTTCTTTTCTTTCTTTGATTGGATACTGTGAGTCAAAAGAGCTTTTATGATGGGTTGAACATGGTGAGTAATTTCTATTTCTATGCATGTAAGTATTATTTTATAGCATCTAGTTACTTTTG
>NW_011127753.1:0-562 GCF_000146605.3 Meleagris gallopavo
CACAGCTGAATTGCCTTCACCTGTGCTCCCCTGGCTGACTCATTGCTCGCCTCAGGTGATCAATCAAAGGTTCAGGCCGTGATTCAGCACGCCCCATACACTCCACCCCTTCACGGCGTGAGCCAATGGTTAGGCTGACTGAAGGGTGAGCTTTCCCTAATACAGAGATCCAATACACTGTGACGCTTATACAATTTCATCGCCACACGTTGGTAAATTTCAAGATGAGTGACGATGGGTGAAAGTTGACTTCCTTCTACGGGCCAGCGCTCGATGATGTTACTGGAGGCATACGGTCGTGAGGTGCAGGTCCGTCCTATGTTCCATCAGTCCCATGCAGACCATCACCGGGTGTTACACATGATCTGACAGTAACACTGGAACGTTTTGATGACATTTCATTCCTTCCGGTGATCGTGAAGGCTCAAAGACTCACGGGGAGAAATAGAGATGTTTCAGAGGTACCAAGAGGGGAAGGTCTGCCCTCCAGGGCAACATACAGGCCGTGTTTCTATCCTGGGTCAACACTTCCGCTTGTACAGGGGCACGTCCTGGCCGCCTG
>NW_011127754.1:0-315 GCF_000146605.3 Meleagris gallopavo
CACAGAATCGCCTCACCACCACACAGAATCGCCTCACCACCACAGAGAATCGCCTCACCACCACAGAATCGCCTCACCACACAGAATCGCCTCACCACCACACAGAATCGCCTCACCACACAGAATCGCCTCACCAACACACAATATCGCCTCACCACCACACAATATCGCCTCACCACCACAGAATCGCCTCACCACCACAGAACCGCCTCACCACCACACAGAATCGCCTCACCACCACACAGAATAGCCTCACCAACACACAATATCGCCTCACCACCACACAGAATCGCCTCACCACCACACAATATCGCC
>NW_011127755.1:0-525 GCF_000146605.3 Meleagris gallopavo
CATTTTGCCCTAACAAATCTGAACGAACATTCATAGCTGCCTGTAAAAACAAGTTTAGAATATATCTTTAGAAAGATATATTTCCAACCAATACCAAGATGAGGCTGTTAAATTCAGCCCACAAATATTTAGCAGTCATAACTGACCAGAATTAAAAACACTGAAACATTACATTCCCTTGCCATGGTGATAGCAGAGCATCACCCATCATTTATATGGGCTTAGTCTTTACTTATGTAAGAGATGAAAAAAATAAAAAATACACAGCACAACAAAACCCATAGATTTCACAAAACGTAGCCGCTAAGAAAAATGGCTTTCATCACACTTCATAGTAGATTTACCTAAAAAGCCATTTGTTTAAAGCGTTGCCTCAGTGAGATCCCTGGGGACATGTCATTGTAAGAGCACTCTTCGTTATTAAAATATAATGAAGCATTCTGCATAGTTGTGCTGGACTATAAATCACTGCTGTTAAAAAAGGCACGTCCAGCATGTTAACAGGCTGGAGATCACATTCTGAAG
>NW_011127756.1:0-543 GCF_000146605.3 Meleagris gallopavo
TTCTCAAAGTTCTAGATTGCACCCAACAATAAAATTACTGCACTCAGTGCAGTCTATTAAAAATTATAGCAATGGAGAAAGATTGTTTCTTCACTGAACTGAAAGCTGCTTGTTTTATAGTGATCAGTAATCATGACTACTTTGTATTCGGGAAAGGAAATACCTGTACAGATACACATAGGAAAATGCAAGTGATAAAGCAGGAATTCGTTTTGAAAAGAACTGATAAAATTACCTAAAATTCTGAGCAGGATTTTTCAGTCAAGGAAAAATGTTTTTCTGACAAGGAAAATGGAAACCCAAATTAGAAGTAGATGTTAAGGATGACACAACAACACACCATGCAAGACGTCTGCCATCCATTTTCCAGAAGACACTGGCGGAAATTGGAATGTAATGCATGCTTTTCTCACAGGCAATAGAAAGGATTTCTGCCTCGTTTCCCCAGTTTATGGCTGCCTGAAAGATGGCAGCTGGCTGTCAGTGTTGGCACACATCTTGTGGCTAACTGCTCTAACTGGGAGTGCTCTGTTACGCCTCGCA
>NW_011127757.1:0-327 GCF_000146605.3 Meleagris gallopavo
TTAGAAGAGGGACTGGAGCACCTCTCCTATGAAGAAAGGTTGAGGGAACTGAGCTTGTTTAGCTTGGAGAAGGGAAGGCTACAGGGAGACCTCATTGTGGCCTTCCAGTACTTGAAGGGAGCATGTAAACAGGAGGGGAACGGCTGTTTATGGGGTGGATAGTGACAGGACAAGGGGGAATGGCTTAAAAACTGAGACAGGGGAGGTTTAGGTTAGATATTAGGAGGAAGTTTTTCACCAGAGGGTGGTGACACACTGGAACGGGCTGCCCAAGGAGGTTGTGGATGCCCATCCCTGGAGGCACTCAAGGCCAGGCTGGATGTGGCT
>NW_011127758.1:0-631 GCF_000146605.3 Meleagris gallopavo
TACAATGGAGTATGAAATCTAATCCACTGACAGGATGGAGTTGCTCGAGAATACTAGAGTTTGCAGATTCAAAATCAAGCCTAGAATGCCAGACCTGAAGAATTTTCAGGAAATACGACAATGAAAGATAACATTAAATAAGTAAATAACCCAATACAGCCACGTTATTTAAATTGGCCTTGAAAGCTACCAGTGTCTAACTACTGTTATTTTAGAGTTGTGCCCCTCTCTAGCAGCCACCAATTTACTCAGCCAGCCATTACAAACCTTAATTTTCATAACTATGCAAGGGCTGATCCAAAGGAATGCCTCCTATTTATAATGCTGGCCACAGCGTCACAGGTGGACACAGCAGAGGTTGAACCTTCCTGCCAGCACTCAGTTCATTTTGTAGCCAGGCGACAGATGGCAGCAGAGGGCCAGGATGACAGCACAGCACCTGACGTGGAGGTGCACACGGAGCACAGGGCTGTCACTGAACTCCTCCGCACTGAACAGAGCATTTATGAAGACCAACACGTGGATGTGAGCGCAGTGAGGCTTCAGCAGTGGCAACAGCGATGCAAAGACAAACCACCAAACAGCCAGATTGTTTTTCTTTTAAACAAGCACAGCATGCAGGCACTCGTTC
>NW_011127759.1:0-504 GCF_000146605.3 Meleagris gallopavo
GACGTGCCCCTGTACAAGCGGAACTGTTGACCCAGGATAGAAACATGGCCTGTATTTTGCCCTGGAGGGCAGACCTTCCCCTCTTGCTACCTCTGAAACATCTGTATTTCTCCCCGTGAGTCTTTGAGCCTTCAGGATCACCGGAAGGAATGAAATGTCATCAAAACGTTCCAGTGTTACTGTCAGATCATGTGTAACACCCGGCGATGGTCTGCATGGGACTGACGGAACATTGGACGGATCTGCACCTCATGACCGTATGCCTCCGGTAACATCATCGAGCGCTGGCCCATAGAAGGATGTCAACTTTCACCCATCGTCACTCATCTTGAAATTTACCAACGTGTGGCGATGAAATTGTATAAGCGTCACGGTGTATCGGATCTCTGTATTAGGGAAAGCTCACCCTTTAGTCAACCTAATCATTGGTTCACGCCGTGAAGGGTGGAATGTATGGGCTGCTGAATCACGGCCTGAACCTTTGATTGATCACCTGAGGCGAGC
>NW_011127760.1:0-331 GCF_000146605.3 Meleagris gallopavo
GAAGGGCATCGGCAAGGAGACAAGGAAGGCAAAGCAAGGCAACGCAAAGACGGAAAGCAAAGGAGACACTCAAAGCACACCCAAGAAACATCCTCTGAACACGACAGGAATGCCTGCAGCAACGAACAAGATCATGCAAAAGAAAGGAGCAGGAAAGACAAAGAACCAACAAGTATGAAACAAAGACGACGCAAAGCAAACAAAAAAGCCTCACTGCAGAAAAGAACGAAGGACAAACCGCAATACAAGGAAGGAGAAGAAAGCAAAGCAAACCGAGGTCGAGAAATACAACAGGAAAGCCAATGAATTCAATGCACTAGCATGGCAGAGC
>NW_011127761.1:0-465 GCF_000146605.3 Meleagris gallopavo
TGCTGTGGTAGCTGCCCTGGTGAGCTGCTTCCCTTATCAATCACATTGAGTTTGCTTACGGTTTGCTTTGTGTTTTCCTTCTGTGTAGAGGCAAAAAGAGTTGAAGGCTACAAAGTCCAAAGGCAAGGACATGCCAGAATGTGTAGCCCCATCTTTTCCCATTAACTACATACTGGTCTTCTGTATGTCCCACTGGAAATATTCCCTGAGAGGCTTCCTAGACAAATTTCCTTTGTCTTTTTGCTGCTATCTGCTTCCGTGGTACCCATGCTTCTGCAATTTTGCTGTTGACAAAATGAGTTTATCTTTTTTCTTGCTTTACAGCAAGAAGAAAAGACAGAAAGAGAGGAGAGCGGAAATGAAGAAGGCTTCTCTGAGAGCTGCTGCTGCACGTGCAGAGGTGAGTCCTTGGCACTTACAGGGCAGCAACAAGCCAGCCCAACTCAGCGCTCCATGTCTCACTGC
>NW_011127762.1:0-798 GCF_000146605.3 Meleagris gallopavo
ATATTTAGAAAATCACTTACTATTACCTCAGATTGTTGACACTGTTTTCAATTATTTCGGGGTCCCCTATTTTCTTTATATCTAGGGGCGAGAATCCGCGGATCCCTCCGCCCTTCTAGTCACGGAACCGGGCCGAACCAGCCCGTAAACCATTGACACATCCAAAGATGCGCAGTCAGCGGGCGAAGAGAGGAGATCCCCATCCCTCTGCTCTGCGCTGGTCAGGCCTCACCTGCAGTGCTGCGTCCAGATGTGGAGTCCTCAGTGCAGGGAGACATGGAGCTGTGCGAGTGCATCCAGAGTACAGCCACAAACACGAACCCAAGGATGGAACCCCTGTCCTGTAAGCAAGGAGAGCTGGGCTGTTCAGCCTCCTGGAGAAGTGAAGGCTCCAAGGGAACCTGGTAACAGCCTTTCAATACCTAAAGGAAAGAACAAAGGGAAAAATGGAGGTGAAATCTAAGGAAAATGTCTTGTACAGTGAGGGTGCTGAGGCAGTGGCACAGGTTGCCAGAGACATGGTGGATGTGCTGGCCCTTTCAAGGTGAGCCTGGCTCAGACTCTGAGCAACTTGATCTAGCTGTGGATGGTCAGCATGGGGGAATCGGATCACATCGCAAACCTACCTGCATACAAGCAGCGCACCAACATGGGGTGCATGATGTTCATTACCTGCTGGACACATCTCACACCACTGACTGGAGGAGCCCAGGCAATCCTTCAACTCCATCAGGCTGCAAAATGAAATCAGAAGAGACGCAGAACGTAATTTAAAACACTAAACAAGGATGCACACAA
>NW_011127763.1:0-468 GCF_000146605.3 Meleagris gallopavo
ATACTGGCATCCACTGAAGAAGGGAACTATAATAAAAGGTTTAAAATGTAATTTCTGTCTCACACTCCTTCTGAAATTACCCTGTTTGATGAGACATGACACTGATGTCTCCTAGTATTGACTAATTTCTAGTAGATTCTAATAGATTCATCTTGACAACATGTTATTCAATGTCAAAACCAAGCCTATGGCTCTATCTGGAGGAATCTTTCTGCTGTTCTGGGAAAATATCACCTCTGAGTCACAGTTACAGTTGGTCTAAGTGTGTTATCAGGCTGATCTGGATCTATTTTCATCAGTAATAGTTCTGTGAGGGAACAGTTAATCCCATGAGATGTGGAAAATTCTTGCGCATGTCGTATCCAGTAAATATACATTAAAACTGCTGACACTGCTTGTTATGAGGCTGACCTCATTTGTGCAACTCAGCTGCAACTTGTTCTTTGCAAAGACCCCCATGACCTTTTC
>NW_011127764.1:0-1006 GCF_000146605.3 Meleagris gallopavo
CTTTGCCACATCCTGCATCGTACTGATGCCATTTCTGGTGGCCCCAGGAGGTGGTTATTTCCACATTCACTATGCTTGTGAGAATTCCTGCGGTGTTTTTTTTTTGCTATTCCCCAACTGTTTATAGAACGGGAATGGGATCAATAGCAAAGTGTACTCGGAGATGAATGCCCACTGCGAGGAGCTGAGCTGCCCAACCAGGCTGTAAACCAGCCCGGTGCTTTTACTCCTTGGCCTTGGTGGCACCAGCTGCGTGCCGCAATTCCCCAGAGGCCTCTTGGAAGGCATCAAATGTGCCTCGGTGCTGCCCAGCAGTACACTGTCGCCATGGTTCCTGACCCTGCGGCAGGTTTCTAGCCTGATCTGTCTCTCACTCCCTTTCTGCACTATTCCAGGGTGCTGTTTGTGCCGCTACAGATGAGGAGCGGCTGGTCAGAATGCAGGACGTCATCCAGCAGCTGCCCGCTCCTCACTACAGGTCAGTGCTGCCCTCAGCCTGCTGAGCTCAGCCCTGCTGCACTTCAGAGGGCAACGGTGCCATTCCAGGCTTTGTCTCCCGCTAGCAACACGATGCCTGTGTGTGCTGAAGCGGTTGAAGGCTCCACGGGGTGAATTTATTGGGTCAGTTCCTGGGCACGGCGGCACGTTTGGTGCAGCTGATGGCTGCGGCTGTGCTGTGCTGGGGCTTGGTGCTGCAGCATGGCACTGAGTCAAGTTGCATCTACTTCGTCTTCAGTGACAGTAGCAGTAACAACAACCAGCATGAATTGAGGTTTGCTTTGTGAATGGCAGCACGGCATGCTGGTTGGTGCTGAACACTTGCTTCTCTTGTTTTCCAGGACACTGGAGTACTTGATGAGACACTTGGCTCGTCTAGCTGAGAGCTCCTCCGTCACAAACATGCACGCTAAGAACTTAGCGATTGTGTGGGCTCCAAACCTCCTAAGGTAAACTTCTTTTTCCGTTTCAACACAACGCTTAGATCTGTTCTCCAGTAAAATAAAGC
>NW_011127765.1:0-460 GCF_000146605.3 Meleagris gallopavo
ATGGAAACGTTTTAACCTTGCGTCAGATTGCCACCATTGGACCCGGCCCAAATACAGCGCAACACCTACGGGAGTACGGGAGACATAGGGTTCTCCTCTACGGAATATCCTACCCAAACAGTCCCCAACCTGGAGGAGAGAAGCAATCAAGCAATATTTAGCTAACACAAGAGGGGAGGTGTGAGTGCGGTGAGGGTGTGCTCTGCCCTTGGACCCAGGACAGGAATGGCTCGGCGATGTCCCACTCCCTCTCCCAGCCTATGGGTGAGATTTCTCAGTGGAGTGAGGACAGCCCTAACGGGGAGTGGGGTGTGTGAGAGCGGTGGAGACAGCTCCCGATGGGGAAGGGAAGCAGAAATGTGCTCTACGCAGAGCCACAAGCTCATTGGGCTGCCTCACAGCGCTGGAAGGAGGTATTGCACAGCGCACTGCGGTGTGTGAACCACAGCTGTGCTTGGAG
>NW_011127766.1:0-527 GCF_000146605.3 Meleagris gallopavo
AAGGCAGAGATGAGCAAGGTGTAACAGGGATGTCAGGACCCAGAAGAGAGGAGAGAGATCTGGAAAACTGATTGAGGAACAGAGATAGCAAGGAAATTGGAAAGAACAATAGCAGCTGTTACTGTTGCACTAGAACGCACTAGAACAGGGCCGGAGAACCCAGAGATCCCCTTAAGGAAGAAGTAGGGGGGCCTGGTAGGGTCAGTGCAGTACACTGGCATACACATTCATTCTTTTTCAAGGTCTCATAGATATGTGCTCATGGCCCTTTCTGCAACTCCTAAAGAGGGAATTAAGCACCTGTCAAATGAATGAAAACTACTAGGTCTTTCGTGGATTAAGGACTTCTCTCTTGACTTTGGAGGGTACTTGGCCTGTATTACCCCAATTAACTGATTTGTTACTATCATCTTTGGTATTACCATTCCTAGGGTACAAGTTATGATCCACCATGGATGTAATACCTTTCTAAGCTCGATCTCCACATTGCCAGTATCTTTCCTTTTAGCTGACACCCAATATTTATT
>NW_011127767.1:0-341 GCF_000146605.3 Meleagris gallopavo
AAGGCTTCAGATAGCTGCATCAATAGGGGCATTCCTTCCCTTCAAAATAAATCCTTCCCATAGCATCCTCTACTCTGCAAACATCTGACAAAGAAATTACAAAGCCAAAGCAGTGGGTGGTCTGCTTGGGTGACAACACTGATACGTCTCCAGTTGATGATAATGTCTCATTTGTTACTAGAAAGAGCACTCATAATTCCTAAATGCAGTTGCTTACAAGGCCAGACAATCAACTCATCAGCCCCAAACAGGCTGAAAGATCAACAGCTGCATACTCTGAGCCTCCTGACTGCCTTGGAGGCACTCACTGCCATTCTTAGTGCTCAAGCATCTCTCAAAAT
>NW_011127768.1:0-514 GCF_000146605.3 Meleagris gallopavo
GATGATCAGGGGGCTGCAGCACCTCTCCTGCAAAGGCAGGCTGAGGGAGCTGGGCTTGTTCAGCCTGGAGAAGAGAAGGCTGCGGGGTGAGCTCATTGCAGCCTTTCAGGACCTAAAGGGAGCCACAAACAGGAGGGGAGTCAACTCTTGGAAAGGGCAGATAACAGCAGGACCAGGGGAAATGGTTTGAAGTTGAGGCAGGGAAGATTTAGGTTGGATTTAGGTTGCACCACAACAGCTGATACAGGCACTCCAGCCTTTAGCTGAGGACTGTCCAAGAAACCAGAACTCAGACTCCTAATGAGCCCAACACTGACTTCTACCAAGCAGAGAAGGAAGAAGTACAAAGTTTAAGCGTTGCACATGGACACCCTTCTGAGCCAGAAGGTCTTGGTCCTCTTCACAGTGAAGGGGGCAGCTAGAGGCGGGGAATGGATGCACGGCCCCTTAACTCTGATCAGCAAGGAAAGAAGAAAAATGGAAGCAAACACAGCCAACTTCTACCAGTTCAAAT
>NW_011127769.1:0-571 GCF_000146605.3 Meleagris gallopavo
CGCTGGGTCCCGCATCCTGAAGGAGCATCTGGCAGAGGGCAGACGCATCTGAAGGATGAGCTCCGGCATGGCTGGCGCCAATGGGGAGCATCGTGCCGGTGCGAAGCAGACCAGGATACAATTCTGGGAGGATGGCCCCGCCACACAGCGGGGCTACAGAATGCCAGAGGTCACCGCCAAAGGTACGCGGGTCCGCAGCCGGCACGGGAGCAGAGCTGCCAGCCAGTCCTGGCACCGACGGGCCAGACCCAGCACGGGGACCATCTCAGGGCTGCCTCCGTGTGGGGCTGGGGACAGCGACGACACTTTCCATCTGCCGCCTCCCTCCTGCCCTGAGCCAGTGGGAGCAGCGGCAGAAGCAGAGTGTGACCTGCTTTTCCTTGCCCTGCAGAGCGAGTTGCTGTCTGGGATGCGGTGGCCGCCTATGTCCAAGAGCAGCTCCTGCTGCGCAAGGTGGGTCGGCGCCTTCTTGCCACTTGTCTGCTTGGAGGGCTGGGGAGTCCCTCGCCTTGGGCCGCGGGACGCAAGGACTCTTCCCCCTCCACAGAAAGCAGGGTATTCACCCCCACAA
>NW_011127770.1:0-655 GCF_000146605.3 Meleagris gallopavo
GGGAGAGTGTAGCTGATAGCTTGACTAGAGAAACCGACTTACCTGACAGAGCTCACGGCAGCTCTCAATAGTACCTTCTCACCTGATTTTGTTTACTTTGTGCGTTCAGTTACACAAGGAGAGAAAAACAGACTGTACATACTGAACAATAATCTCAGCTTACTGTATTTTGCAGGCTTCTTGCCCAGTGTATAATTAAGGCAGGCTGAAGGCCGTGCTTCTCCAGCGCTCGCAGAGTACTTAATCCATGCTGGACAAGAAACTGCAGTTTTGTCACTGATTCTGGCCTGAGTATCAGAAGAAACAGCCCTCAGTTAGTATTTTCTCTTTGTCTTCTATTCACACGTCACCCGTTTGATGAAAACAAGTAACCAGTAGGTTCTAACCTAGCTCACTTCACCTGTGCTCCGTGGCTGACTCACTGCTCGCCTCAGGTGATCAATCAGAGGCTCAGGCCGTGACTCAGCAGCCCCATACGCTCCACCCCTTCACGGCGTGAACCAAAGATCAGGTTGACTAAAGGGTGAGCTTTTCCCAATACAGAGATCCGCTATATCGCGACGCTTATACAATTCCATCGCGACGCATGTTGGTACAATTCAAGACGAGTGACGATCGGTGAACGTTGACATTCTTTTGTGGGCCAGTGCTCGAT
>NW_011127771.1:0-822 GCF_000146605.3 Meleagris gallopavo
TCCTTCATGCAGTGAGGGACCCAGGACTGAACGCAGTACTCGAGGTGAGGACTCACCGGTGCTGAGTACAGGAGGATCATCACTGCCCTGCTCCTGCTGGCTCCAGTCCTTTGCACTGCACTTCCAATCTCAACCCTTCCTTCCGCGGTAGCGCTTGCATCCTCAGTTAGGGCTGGAGCTCAAGAGCTCAACACAACAGAAAGAACACAGCGTGCAACTGGAAGACACGTCTCCAAGCCAACAAGAGCCAACTCTCCGACCTTGGGCACAGCTCACCAACCAAGAGCCAGGCCTGGCCAACTGAGCTCATCTGAGCGCGCCAGAGGGCACCAGATCACAAAGCGTCCATTTCAACTGCAGCTCCACCTAGGGAACACCACCAATAAACACCAGGCGAGAATGAATTCATTCGCAAGCTGCACAATGAGTCTTCCTTCATTAAAAAACCCACATGATTCCTAATCCAAAAAGAGAACAGCAGGAGTTTGTACCGATGAAGAGGTTCCTGGTCCTGAGCCTCATCCTCCTACCCCAGCTTTCCTTGCCTCATCTCCTACCCCAACTCCTGGACGATGCGCACAGCCTTAAACTCAGACCTCAAATCCATAGGACTCCTTTCACAGGACTCCGTCAAAAAGGATGTCACGCTTGTTCCACACACTCAAACTGACCGAGCAGTGCTGTCACAGTCACTCCAAACACACAGAAGCGCCCAAACCCAAACCCCAAGCATGCACATTCCCTCCCGTGTTACTGGAGCCCACAGCTCACCTTCACACCCCCGTGGATTTCTGGTGTTTTACACGGATGCCGCCTCGCTAC
>NW_011127772.1:0-763 GCF_000146605.3 Meleagris gallopavo
TTCTTTTGCTTCCGATGGCTCAGGCGTCGTGGCCCGAGACACTTGAGGCGGCTTTTTTTCCTATTAGGAACAATGAAGTCTTCTAGGTTCCATGCTCTTGTTGGTATCCTCTCTATAATTCTTACCCTTGGTTTCTTAGGGTAGTTTTGTAAATGTTTGATTGTCCTTTAGCTGTCTCCAAAGCTGGAGAAGGACATGGTTGGGCTGGCGGTCAATCTTAGCAAATTGGACCGCAGCTCGAATTAGGTCATTAAACATTTGTTTTCGGGAAACCCTTATGGGTCCCGATCGAGGAGCTCAAATAGCCGGCGTCTTGCTTTTAGTCACCGGCAGGACCTCAGCTTCTTCTAACATGCGAATGTTGCGCCTGGTCCGTAGGCGTTCTGTCTCCCCCAGATCAGCAACTATCCGAGCAGCCTGCTGAACTATGGTTTCCGAGGTCACCAGAGGGTTTAATATCGAAACCAAGGTCCCATATAGGTGGGAAGGGGCCTCTTGTAAAATTAAATCTCGCATGCCCGCCGAGAACTGGATCATATCCGGGCTATCCTACGAGTCTTCATATATTGCTTCTCTCATGCCTAAGTCGCGAATGTAGTTTTGAAGGTCCTCCATGGAGGACCATAGTCCTGTGTTTAGGGGAATATCTGTTTTATTTGGCCAGACCATCCGGCACGCTGCCATTAACCAATCTATTATTGAGTGGTTCTCATTGCTATACTGGATGGCAGCGTATAGTCTCTGCCTGACAGCAGGATGTAAT
>NW_011127773.1:0-730 GCF_000146605.3 Meleagris gallopavo
GAAGAAGAGATGCGGAAATATTGCTCAGCAAGAAAAAAACCCTACATCTTACAATGTAATCAGTCGATGTCTCCACTGGAAAAAACACATCCTCTTTGCGTTTAGAGAGCTAATCTTATGCTCCACTTCTTCTCTCCGTTTAACATCTGGTACAACAATCTAAAGGAAAACTGAATATTACTAGCTGCTATTAGGTGATAAATGTCAGTTAACTACTGACAGTCAGAAAGTTAAAGCCAGATATCTGGGGAAGCATGAAATAACTACCAAAGTCTCTCTTTTCTAACATTGTATCAAGGCCCTTAGGCTTCCCTATTGTAGGCATATTTCTTACTTGACTACCCAGCAGTAATGAAAGACATGGTGTACCCTATGGGTTCTTTACTACTCTGTAAAGTATTCACATGCTTTGCCACCTCTTAGCACCACTGAAATTCTTTAGAGGTACACAAAGCACCTTCCCCAGTATAATTGCACCAAGTAGAGAAATACACCACTAATGTGGAATACCTTCATGTTCATGCATCTGATTCAGGTCTGCAAGTGCAATTTCTGGCTTGATCCAGAGTTTAATGGACAAATAATTTAATTAGTGATTCTACTTCACACAACTGAATAAGATATGCCTTTCCCACAGCTTGTTTCTAATTAGAACATAAATATATCAAAGCAGGTTTTGTTTATCACCAGCCCATGCATGTTCCAGTACCTTGGAGTCTCAAACCATAAG
>NW_011127774.1:0-858 GCF_000146605.3 Meleagris gallopavo
AAGCCAGCAATGGGCCCTTCCAGCCCAGAAAGCCAACCGTATCCTGGGCTGCATCCAAAGATGCGCAGTCAGCGGGCGAAGGGAGGAGATCCCCATCCCTCTGCTCTGCGCTGGTGAGGCCTCAGCTGCAGTGCTGCGTCCAGATGTGGAGTCCTCAGTGCAGGGAGACATGGAGCTGTGCGAGTGCATCCAGAGTACAGCCACAAACACGAACCCAAGGATGGAACCCCTCTCCTGTAAGCAAGAAGAGCTGGGCTGTTCAGCCTCCTGGAGAAGTGAAGGCTCCAAGGGAACCTGGTAACAGCCTTTCAATACCTAAAGGAAAGAACAGGGAAAATGGAGTGAAATCTAAGGAAAATGTCTTGTACAGTGAGGGTGCTGAGGCAGTGGCACAGGTTGCCAGAGACATGGTGGCACAGGTTGCCTTTCAAGGTGAGCCTGGCTCAGACTCTGAGCAACTTGATCTAGCTGTGGATGGTCAGCATGGGGGAGTCGGATCACATCGCAAACCTACCTGCATACAAGCAGCGCACCAACATGGGGTGCATGATGTTCATTACTGCTGGACAGATCTCACACCACTGACTGGAGGAGCCCAGGCAAGCCTTCAACTCCATCAGGCTGCAAAATGAAATCAGAAGAGACGCAGAACAGAATTTAAAACACAACAAGGATGCACACAATGCCCTTAAAGAACACCCACCGCATGGATGCAATTAGCACATAGGCCTATTAATGACAGCCATCCAGCTTGAGATCCTCCAGAAAAGCAGAGCTCACAGCTCTGAAAGAAAGCAGGAATCACTCACCCATTCTAAGGGCTCACCCCACACCCAAACGGAAGACAGTCTCCAGATT
>NW_011127775.1:0-501 GCF_000146605.3 Meleagris gallopavo
TTCCCTGACCGTTTCTGAATTGCTTCTTGTAGGACTCGCGCAGTCCTGGGAGACTGAGACTTGGGAGACAGTGCAGAAACCCAAGGCAAGTGCTGCTCGGCTGAGGAAGAAAGCCAAGAAGGAAAGCAAAGAGAAATGATAAGGGCTTGAGCGAGAAGGCCCGCAGGACAGCAGAATCGGCTGGAATGCTTCCTGGGAGGTGGCACCAAAGGCAGCTGACTGAGTCGTCCGGTTTTCTGGCATGGCCGTGCGTGTCCTGTCACGGACAGTGCAGAGGAACTAAGGCAACTGGAAGGGAAGGGCTTGTGCTGCGTCCCAAGCGCAGAGGACTCGCCCGAGGCAGGAGTTGATCTGTGGCAAGAGGTGGAGACGCTGCGTTCCTTCAGGATGCGTCTCTTCAGGGCCAGGGCCGGTCTAGTACGAGATTGAAATACGGCTAGCCGGGCCTGGAGAGAGAGGAGGTGACGAGGCCACAGGCTCAGGCTTCTCCTTGTGTGTGAC
>NW_011127776.1:0-531 GCF_000146605.3 Meleagris gallopavo
GCCTTATGGCTGGCGTCCCCAAGTAGCCATGCCAGGCCAGAAGTCTCCCGGCTGGCCGGGAGGACATACTAGGCCAAAAACCAGGGTCCCAGCCAGGCCATAAGCTTGGCAGGGCCGTGACGGGCCAAAGGCTGGCCAGCCGGCCCAGCGGACGCTACCGGGCCAAAAGCTGGCCAACTGGGAGCCCGGGGGGACCCTGTGATGTTTAAAACCGGTGGCCCTTCAGGCCCTGCCAGGCCAAAAGTCTCCTGGCTGCTGAGGGGGCTGTACCAGGCCAAAAGTTGGCCGACCAGCACGTGGGGACCCTGCCAGGTCAAAAGCCTTCTGGGCAGCTGGACCAAGGCGTGGGCAGGATGTGCCCTTGCTGCGGGGAGGGGCTTTGGAGTTTGGAGGCTGACACTTGGAGACCGCGTTTTCTTCCTTTATGAGTGGCAGCGATCCAGAGCGGTTGATGGAAGACTCCTCAGGCAGGCTGCACTCAGCACCAAGTGGTGACGCTGCCATCTGCTCCGGTGCTTCCTGCAGTGGCCT
>NW_011127777.1:0-483 GCF_000146605.3 Meleagris gallopavo
GCCAGGATGACAGCACAGCACCTGACGTGGAGGTGCGCACGGAGCACAGGGCTGTCACTGAACTCCTCCGCACTGAACAGAGCATTTATGAAGACCAACACGTGGATGTGAGCGCAGTGAGGCTTCAGCAGTGGCAACAGCGATGCAAAAGCAAACCACCCAAACAGCCAGATTGTTTTTTTCTTTTAAACAAGCACAGCATGCAGGCACTCGTTCAACACTGGAAAAAAAAGCATAGCTAATGGTGGTAACCGTGTTGAAAAACAGAGTTTTGTAGCTGAGAATTCACTCTATGTATCTGTTGTCATTTCTATGGAAATAAATTGGAGGCATTCCTTTCAGAGCAATCTACGTACATCATCAATGAGCCATCATCCTAGTAATGCAGTAATACTAATAATAGGAACAGAAAAAACAGATTCTCAGAATACCTTTAGTTGGGGAGTTGGAACAACAAACCAAACGCTGCAGTCAGCTGCAGTT
>NW_011127778.1:0-439 GCF_000146605.3 Meleagris gallopavo
GGGCTGGAATGGAACTGAGAAAGAAGGAGAATCACAGAGAGAAAGAAGAAGGGGAGAAAGAACTGAAATGGGAAACGGAAAAGAGAGAAAAACAGAATGGGAAAAAGGAGGAGAAAGAGAGTGAGAAAGAAGAGGGAGAGTGAGCAAATGGACCGGGATAAAAGAGGAAAAAGAACTGAAAGGACAAGAGGGAAGAAACAGGAATTGGGGGGAGAGAAAACGGGGACAGGGTGGGAAAATATAGGAGACAAGGTGGGAAAAGGAATTGGGATGGGGGGGAAAAAGGATTGGGGAGGAAAAGGGAAGTGTGATGGGAGAAAAAAGTGGATGAGGGGGAAAGGGGAACTGGGGATGGGGAGCGAAAAAAAAAGGGGAAGAAAAGGGGGGGAAGGGGATGGCGGGGGAAGGGGAAAGGGAAACAAGGACAGGAAGGGGAAAA
>NW_011127779.1:0-463 GCF_000146605.3 Meleagris gallopavo
GTCACTGCACAGTGCTCCAACAGCACCGACTGAACAAGCCCAGTACATGCCAGTAAAAATTCCTGCATCAAAAAGGAACAAAGATGGCAGGGCAGGACAGAAAGAGGCAGTGTGCATGTTGAAAGGCATTTCAGAGCCTAGTGGCTCTTGCTACAGCACACCTGACTCGTGTTCAAAGCTGAACAGCCACAAGAATACCTGTTTCCATCAGCTGCCGTCATCCAAAAAAGCCAGACTCCTGAGGTCACCTGGCCCAAACATCTTTTTGCTCAGCACTTTCTTCCTGCAAGAGAGATGTGATCACGGCACGTGCATCAGTTTTCAAACACCCCATCCTAGCAGCAAGGAGCAAGGAGTGGCACTAATACTTCTTCCGTGGTGGGAATCCCGAGAGCAGGTGTTGTGCTAAAGGAGTGAGGTGAAGGGAACATCCCTATCAAGACACAAGCCTTAGGATGGAAGG
>NW_011127780.1:0-671 GCF_000146605.3 Meleagris gallopavo
TTCTTTTTTCTTTCAGGGCTGTGATCTTGGTCTTTTTGGGGGATGGCAAGTGCACTGAAGGGCTGCTAGGTGTAAGAGCAGCATGTGAATCTGGAGACTGCTTCCTTTGGGGTGTGGGGTGAGCCCTTAGAATGGGGTGAGTGATTCCTGCTTTCTTTCAGAGCTGTGAGCTCTGCTTTTCTGGAGGATCTGAAGCTGGATGGCTGTAATTAATAGGGCTATGTGCTAATTGCATCCGTGCAGTGTTTTTTAAGGGCATTGTGTGCATCCTTGTTGTGTTGTAAATTATGTTCTGCGTCTCTTCTGATTTCATTTTGCAGCCTGATGGAGTTGAAGGATTGCCTGGGCTCCTCCAGTCAGTGGTGTGAGATGTGTCCAGCAGGTAATGAACATCATGCACCCCATGTTGGTGCGCTGCTTGTATGCAGGTAGGTTTGCGATGTGATCCGACTCCCCCATGCTGACCATCCACAGCTAGATCAAGTTGCTCAGAGTCTGAGCCAGGCTCACCTTGAAAGGGCCAGCACATCCACCATGTCTCTGGCAACCTGTGCCGCTGCCTCAGCACCCTCACTGTAGAAGACATTTTCCTTAGATTTCACCTCCTATTTTCCCTTGTTCTTTCCTTTAGGTATTGAAAGGCTGTTACCAGGTTCCCTTGGACGCCTTCA
>NW_011127781.1:0-559 GCF_000146605.3 Meleagris gallopavo
AGATAAAGTCCCTGTTGTACATGTAAAGAATATGTTGGGAAAGGCAGTTTTGGGGTTCTTCCAGCCTCTGAGAAGGACAAACCTCTTCGTGGAACTGTTTTTGCCCAGGGACCTGGGACCACTTGGTGGGTGATGCAGGAAAACGGGGATGTTCAATGTGTACCGCAAGGGAACTTGATGTTGAGGGAGTGCAGTCAGTAATTCCTAGAGCGTGTGTTTATATTTTGTTTGTATATATTAAGCATGATGTAGTGATGTGGAATAAGGGGTGGAATGTCATGGTTTCATGATTTTTCATTATCGGTATTCCACATCATAACATCATGCAATGCACTGGGGGTTTGACTGCTGATGCTCAAGTTCCGGGTGCCTGTCCAGAGGAGAAGAGCAGATACGTTTCCCCAGGGGGCTTTGCGGTCAACGAGGAGATATAACTCCCGGCAAGGTCACCTGATGCTCTCTTCTTTGCCTGCGCTGCTTCGCTTGCGCTTCTCTGCCTGCGCTGCTTCGCTTGCGCTTCTCTGCCTGCGCTTCTCATCTCAGCGCTTCTCTGCCTGCG
>NW_011127782.1:0-491 GCF_000146605.3 Meleagris gallopavo
CGGCGGTCAGAGGAAGCTCGTTTTCTGGGTCCTCATTAGGGCCCTCAAAAAGGATTGTAGCTGTGGCGAGCTAAGAATCTTCGAATTATTGGTGATCCTTGTCGCGGGGAACGGAGGGTGAAGGACAAATGCTCTGCTGCTGATCCTCCGCTCTCACTGTCAGGGCCGGCCTCTGACAGAAAGCAGCACTCACGACTGTTCCCACGGACCTCTTTCATGGCTTGGAGTTCACGCTCCAGGTCTTCCAGACGAGGTTGAAGACCTTTGGCCTCTGGGATGGCAGAACGGAGCGGACTGGAACTATTGCTGAGATTCCTGTTTTGCTCGGGCAAGAATCTCTCTCGTTGCCTCTCCCAGCTCCACTCTCCCTTCATCTCCAGCTGGAACTCCCTCCCAGTCGGTGTCAGGATGAGCTCGCTCTGCCGCTCTCTCTCCTCTCTTGCACACACTGTGAAAAGGAGTTTCAGAAAGCACTACTCACTGACAGGAAA
>NW_011127783.1:0-501 GCF_000146605.3 Meleagris gallopavo
TATCAGCAGCAGGGTGTCTTGACGTCAAGGTGGAAAGGCTCTTAGTGCAGATGTGAGCTCAAGAGGCATCCCTGCTTGAGGGGAGGGCTCGTCCCGCAGCCCGCTGCTGTGCAGAAGAGCTTCAGAGGTGCTTGTGCTGCTGACTATTTTGGGGGTAATTAAGGTGATTGACTCACTGCTATCCCTTGTTTTTAGGCACACGCTCCCTTGGCCCTCAGCTGCTGAGCCGGGGCTCTGCTGTCAATTCTTTCAGCCCCCCGTTTCGAGGTGGTTTTTGTGATCATTGATCTGATGTAGTCAGGGTGTTACTGGGAGCGTTGCTCACTGTCTTGCCGTGCCAGGCCAAGGGAGGAAGGTGGGAGAGAGAAAAGAAAGGGGAGAGGGAGGGAGCACACCTCCCCTGCCATTTCTCTTGTCCCAGCAGGCTCCAGTTGAACATCTGCCTTTCACCTGTGATCGGTGCTGGAGGAGAGCAGCCAAAGGCTACCGTGCATCCATCTC
>NW_011127784.1:0-689 GCF_000146605.3 Meleagris gallopavo
AATTTGATCCTTTTTGTGTGCTTCCCTCAGAGAAAGGGAAAGTGATTGGAGCACTCGCATTTGATGAGTGTCTGTTTCCCTGAGGAGGTAAGGAGCTTTTGAATACATGCACCTCCTCCTCCCTTAGTGTCGGTCTTTCAGTGAAATGAGAAATGAGTGACGGTATTGCCGCTATGAAGAGTGAAGATGTGTTATTTGACCTTTTAGAAAAGCATGGTGCTCGGCCCTCTTTATCAGGGGTGGATTGGCACGACCAAGTTGGCATAATTTGCAGTGTGTTTCGGACCGTATTAGTGTTTTACAAAATGAGGCTTGTATCCAGCTGGAAAAGGAAAGTCGTTGATTTGTTTATTTTAAAGCAGCACTCCAGGCTGCTTTAAAAGCTGCCGTGGAGTTCCGAGATGAAAAGCATTTGGCGGAAACCCAAACTATACAAGCACTGCAGGAATCAGTTAAAGTAACACAAGAATTGGTACCAACTCTGTAGAATCAACCTTGAGGAACAATTAGAAAGAGAGAAACGTAATTCGGCTTCGTTGCAAATGGCTTTTGAGGAACTGTTAACGTGTAAGCACGCCAGCGATACTGTCACCCACAGTTTGCCTCAAGAAAAACTTTCCTCAGGAGGAACTACGGGGAATGAAGGAAAGGCTAGGTAAATTAGAAATCCCAACAGCCCCATTGCGTCC
>NW_011127785.1:0-539 GCF_000146605.3 Meleagris gallopavo
ACCTCTGTCCCTGGAAAGGTGATGGAACAGCTTGTGCTGGATACCATCTCCAGACAACTGGGAGAAAAGGAGGTTATCAGGAGTAGTCAGCATGGGTTCACCAAGGGGAGGTCGTGCTCGACCAACCTGGTGGCCTTCTATGATGCTGTCACATGCTGGGTGGATGGGGGAAGAGCGGTAGATGTAGTCTACCTTGATTTTAGAAAGGCATTTGATACTGTCTCCCACGACATCCTTATAACAAAGCTGAGGAAGTGTGGGATAGACGAGTGGACAGTGAGATGGGTTGAGAACTGGCTGACTGGCAGAGCGCAGAGGGTCGTCGTTGGTGGTGCAGAGTCTGGCTGGAGACCTGTAACCAGTGGTGTCCCCCAGGGGTCTGTGCTGGGTCCGGTCTTGTTCAACATCTTCATCAATGACCTTGATGAGGGGATGGTGGCCACCCTCAGCAAGTTTGCTGATGATACGAAGTTGGGAGGATTGGCTGACACGCCTGAAGGCTGTGCTGCCATTCAGTGAGACCTGGACAGGCTGGAGAG
>NW_011127786.1:0-414 GCF_000146605.3 Meleagris gallopavo
AAGAGCTTGATCCACAGGCATGAAGAATACCAGCTTTTCCTTTTGCAAGCCATTATGTTCCAGCTGAGTTTTCTTTTAGATTCCACATGAAGTTGTTTTCTTTGTCTGCTGGACTGACCTTTGATGTTTTTGAAGAAAAGATCATTTAAAATAAAAATTATACAAAGTAAACTTGATTTATATTTGTAGCCTTCCTTCATGTTTTCCCATAGGGAAAAAAAAATAATTCTTTATGGCCCAATATTCAGGCTTTTTAATGTAAAAATATCATAAAATGGGTTAAAAAAGAAAGAAGGAAAGAAAGAAGGAAGGAAGAGAGGAAGGAAGGAAGGAAGGAAGGAAGGAAGGAAGGAAGGAAGGAAGGAAGGAAGGAAGGAAGGAAGGAAGGAAGGAAGGAAGGAAGGAAGAAGAAGA
>NW_011127787.1:0-754 GCF_000146605.3 Meleagris gallopavo
TACAAAGTACATAGAGGATACAACACGTTGAATAAGTTGAACAAAACATGGTATCATACATGGAACAAACGTAAGTTGCAACAACACACAGTAGATAAAATAGGATACGTTTGACCCATGGGCAATTTGTTTAGCAACCTTTTCATTATTATCAATCTTTAGACAACTATTAGAGTCACTCATTCAATTTGCCACAGACACCGCTCGGTAATACCTCAGAAATGGTGACACAAATATGACATAATTAACAATAATCAACAATTATAACAAATAAGTAAGACAAATAGAGATATTTGTGTCAGCTGCTTTCCCCACCCAGGAAGTCCCAGTATAAGCCAGGATCCAGATGGGGATTCTTCAGTGGAGGTTGTGGTGTTTCTGAATAGCCATACAATATTACACTTCAGTTACTTTACCAAAAGCATATGTAGTCCAATTGGACAATATGTAGACTTGCCATGTAATGTTTTCTAAGATGATTTAGTGTCCTGAGAACTCTCCACTTGAGCATAATTCAAATGCTGAGGGATATGAATACTAGTTTGGCAATTTCAAGTATTGTTACAGTCTACAGAACTTATCACAGGATAGTGTGTGCAGGATACCCCTCGGTATAAACCATAAGAGAGGTAATCCCAGAAATATACACATCTCTTATAGAAACTTAGGCACTTTCCAACAACCATGTTTGGATGGAACTCCTGGACTGTGTGACCCTGAAAGCATCAGTGCAGAAGGCTTTGTAATAGATTTC
>NW_011127788.1:0-568 GCF_000146605.3 Meleagris gallopavo
GGAAGATGGCAGGAGTATCACTGCCCATCAATCTGAACTATATCGGCGTCCGTTGGTTCTGATGGCATGATACCCTTTCTCCACAAAAAAGCAACACAAAAATCAGCTGGGACTCTCCTTACCATCATCCTCTTCAGGTACATATCCAGGCTTATTCTTATCACAGAAGGATGTTGAAGGCAGCTTGAGAAAGCCAGCAAGATCTCTGCTCTGGGGTAGCTGTTAGCTCATCAGCAGTAATAACATCATCTGATGGTGCATCGTCTGATGACACAGTTGTCATCTCAGCTTTGGACAGAAACTGAGCAAAACGTGAAGACTGAATTACTCCAGAACAGCAGCAACATTAACCCCACAACGCCCTTATTGCTGAGCTAATTAATTCCTAGGTAGTTAGAAACAGATTTGGACTCGACGCACTTTCTCCTTGCCCACAGAAAAAAAAATAGTCCAAGTTACAGAATGCTGGGACAGAAATTACAGACCGTGTTGCAATGTAACA
This sequence comes from Meleagris gallopavo, assembly GCF_000146605.3. NCBI lineage: Eukaryota > Metazoa > Chordata > Aves > Galliformes > Phasianidae > Meleagris > Meleagris gallopavo. Next base: position 503 of record NW_011127788.1, read on the forward strand.
AGTTCAATTTCCATGCACAATTCTATCTTCATACTATTGCCTTTGAAATTCAAAGCTCAGGTCAGG
>NW_011127789.1:0-435 GCF_000146605.3 Meleagris gallopavo
AGCGAGACCTTAATCTGGCCACCGGTGCTCGAGATGATTAAAACATTGTTTTTTACAAACATATTAATTGCAAGAGGAAGGCCAAGGAGAATCTCCCTTCTTTATTCGCTGCGGTGGGGAACATCACCACCGAGGAGGAGGAAAAGGCTGAAGTTCTCAATGCCTTCTTCACTTCTGTCTTTAACAGTCAGACCAGCTATCCTCGAGGTACTCAGCCCCCTGAGCTGGAAGATGGGGCCGGGGAGCAGAATAAACGCCCCTCACTTCCCAGTGCCTTCTTTACTTCTGTCTGTTCTGACTGTTGCACCTCGTGCTGGACGTGCCCTTACTATGAGCAACCCAAGGAGAGCCAGACAGTGTATATATGTATGGACTCTGCAAAAACTTTGTGCGCGCTATTCCTTGTTGTGTTTTCCTTCCGCCTGTGATCGACCG
>NW_011127790.1:0-489 GCF_000146605.3 Meleagris gallopavo
ACTGTTGAATGAAATAATCTCCGTCCTTTCAAAGAAGTGGAAAACAGAATGGTTTCACCTTGTAAATAGTCAGTTCCATGGCCCTTAAAGCAAATATTTTAATTTGCTTTCTCTGCCCCATCTGTAAAGTACGATAGTTTTAGAAAAAGCATAGGGAACAGTAAATGAATATGTGCATTGAAAATTGTCCACACGATGCAAAACAGTGTTAAAGGAGTTAAATGAGCTCCCATAGAGCTCTCTGACGAATATGAAGCAGTAGTGATGATGTAGCACTTAGAGGCCGATGTGAGGTTGTCTGCCCCTGTAAAACTGTGAGTACAAAGGTGAGCTGTAATACAGTCACAGACAAGTGGGAGAGAGACTGTGTGTAACTGTAGCACTCATTCTTGGTTAGTTAAAACAACACAAACATTTCGCCTAGAGATGACAGAAGTGTAGAATGCTGAGAGTGGGAAGGGACCTGTGAAGGTACCACTGTTGGATTGG
>NW_011127791.1:0-394 GCF_000146605.3 Meleagris gallopavo
TCTCTTTTAATTATGAAATAGGTCACATGGCATTCATAACTTGTTACTTTGCATCTACAGAAACTGAAACATTTAAATTATCATGAAGGGACTAGGATAAAAATAAAGGAAAAAATAGTTGTTTAAATACAGAATTGAAAGACATGTAGACAAAAAAAATAAAAGTACATCTGTTAGAGAAAAAAAAGAGAGAGAGAGAGAGAAAACAGAGAGAGACTGAGAGAATTAGAATGGAGTATTTTTTTCTTGTTTCTGACCATCACTAAATTTTCACATGCATTCAGTTGAATCGCAAAGAAAGGAAGAAAGAATAACTACAACCAAAGAAAAAATCCCCATTATATCACATGCATATCTTTCCTTTTTCCTTTTTCAAAGCAGACTTAGAACGAAC
>NW_011127792.1:0-442 GCF_000146605.3 Meleagris gallopavo
TTTTTTTTTTTGGTGCATCTATGTAATTTTCACTTGTTTTTGTATTTATAAACAGGGACATTTGGTTTTACTGTTCTATCCTTTTTAAGCAAACTTTCAACCCCAAAAAAGTAATGTATAGAAATATATATATATTTTTTTCAAGTAGATATTTTTCCTTACACATGGGATTTATGCTTGCTGTTTTAAGCAACCTTCTCCCTATGATTTTTTAGCTGTCTTCTTATTAAAAATCTATGACCAGACTGTGGAAGGTTTGGCCATGGGCAGAAATCTCTCAATGCAATTCCTTAGCTGGAGATTAGAAATGAATAGAGAATAGTCAGATTCAAGCCTCATTCTGCCTCACTTTCATAGCCTCCTGTTCCTATTTCTCTCTGGGCTTGGAGAGAGAGTACTCTAAATGCTTAAAGTCTGATATCAAAGTGTGAGTATCAGGACA
>NW_011127793.1:0-389 GCF_000146605.3 Meleagris gallopavo
AGTCAACCTAACCATTGGCTCACGCCGTGAAGGGGTGGAGTGTATGGGGCTGCTGAATCACGGCCTGAACCTTTGATTGATCACGTGAGGCGAGCAATGAGTCAGCCAGGGGAGCACAGGTGAAGGCAATTCAGCTGTGCTGCAGGAAGGGGTGGAGCCTGGCTGCACCTCTCCTAGAGCCATTGAAGAGCTGACTGCCAGCAGGGAAGATCTCTCTGGAGATGCGCTCCATCAGGAGTTCATCTCGCGAGCCCAGGATAGGGTGGGTGTCTTTCCCTCTTTACTCCAATCTAAATGACGTTAGCCAAGGCTCCTGGATATGTAGATATACTCTCTGTGTATCCATTGATTATACACAGAGATATGAAGGGAGAGAGAGAATCACATTT
>NW_011127794.1:0-489 GCF_000146605.3 Meleagris gallopavo
TAAGGTCACTTCTCAAAGACCCCATAGGACTCTTTTCACAGGACTCCATCAAAAAGAATGTCCACACTTGTTCTTCCATGCACTCAAGCTGACCCAGCAGTGCTATCACAGTCACTTAACACACACAGAAGCATCCAAACCCCGAGCATGCACATCCCCTCCTGTGGTACTGGAGGCCACAGCCCACCTTCACACCGCACTTTTACACTGATGCAGCCGCGCTACAGCTCCGTGGCTGCCACACAGGGCCTGCAGGACCTCTTTCTCTGCAAGCCCCATCTGCAGGCATTGGTTCATGAGGTTCACCACCTGCCCTCCTGAGCAAAGACAAGCACTTAGACCGAGAGCAAAGTGCCCCTGGCCCGGTCCCCCACCCTCACTCCTGTCAGACATACCCTGGTATGTAGACTCATCCCCAGAGCTTGGCAGGACAACGGCACACGCATCACTCTTCAAACGCCCCATCCCAGCAGCAAGGGATCAAAACAT
>NW_011127795.1:0-1160 GCF_000146605.3 Meleagris gallopavo
ACCACAGGCTGAGGAAGGCAAAGGTGAGCGAGGTGTAACAGGGATGTCCTTACCTAGAAGAAGAGGTGAGGGGGAGCCTGGAAGGGCTCAGGGAGAGTTCCACCCCCACTGGACCGAAAGCAGCTGGGGAAGCAGGGCAAAGAGGTTTATTTTATGATTCGGGGTGCCTCTTATCTGTGCTGCATCAAGAATTATTCCCCGTAGATGATTTTGTAATGGCTGTAGGAGCTACTGGCAAGAGAAGTTTACTTTTTTGGGGACCAATTAAATACAGGCTAGGAGAACAAGTAGGAATACCTAAATTCTTGTACATGCCAGGTTCTCCAAAACCATTACTTGGGCATGACGTATTAGAACAGTTGAATGTAGAGATTAAATTCAGTAGAGAAAACTGGAGACTGAAAATTATAAGTCTGGCTTTAACACAAACTGGGAAAAGCAATATTGTACCCCCAGAAGTTACGTGAATCCTACATCAGGTATACACAGGATTGCAGGCATCAGGAAGGCCTGGCAGAGCCAAAAATGCAACCCAGTAAAAGTTAAGGTATAGATGGGAGTCAGCCCAGCCGGGTAAAGCAATGCCCTTTGAGGATACAAGACTGTAGGAGAATAAAGAAATAATAAATAACTTCTTGGATTTTGGCTTATTAATTGCATAGAAATTCAAATACAACACCTCAATCTTGCAAATGAACAATTGGATGGCAAGAGCTATAGTTTGGGACAAGGTTTGAGGGCACTTAATAGAAATGTTGAAGATATGCAACCCATGGTGTAAATCCATGCACGCTATTAAAAAAAGTTAAGGAATAAGTAAGCGGGGTTTGCCGACCTGGATTTGAAGTACACTTTTTTTCTGCCTGGTTTCGCCAAAGAAAGTCTAAAATTATTTGCCTTTGCGTAAGAAAACCCCAATATGGGGAGAAGGAAAACAAACAAACAAACAAACAAACAAACAAATAAAATTCAGTTCACCTGGACAGTGTTACCCAGGGTTGTGAGAGCAGCCCAATGATTTTTGAGAACCGGTCAGCTTGTGAGCCTGAGATTTGGGCTCCTCCATCCCATGGTGGAACTTCACTGCAGTACGTGGATGCCCCAGTAACAAAGGAGGACGGCGCGCAGTGGATGCGAGTTTGCTGAATTTCTTGATTTAA
>NW_011127796.1:0-565 GCF_000146605.3 Meleagris gallopavo
AGGCGCAGTGCATTCTGCATGTAGCCAAGCCGTAGTGCATTCTGCGCTCCTTTCCGATGCGCGCACAGAAGCCCGCTCACTCGTCGGAGAAAAGCAACCGGCTGAAGTGGCTCGTTCTCGGCTACCGAGAAAAACTAGAGCGCTGCTGACGGTAGAGAGCGAATTCGGGGAGAAGCGCGTTTTCCCGGCCAACTACGGCAAAGTCTCCGGAGCGGTTCAGCGCGAATGCCGCTTTCTGCGCGTGAGAGCGAAGAAGTGCTATTCCGAAACCGACAACTGCGAATTCAGCCTCCTGCACTACCTGCGAGTGGGGGGATTTTTCTCCGCAGTCCTGAAAGGATCTCCCCCCTCTTTTTGAAACGCTCTCCCTGAGAGCACTACATCTATAGCTTCTCCAATTTCCAGGTGTCCTATTCGAGAGGGTTTTCCCTTCCACTCTTTCCTCTCTGAATGCTGATATGTAGCAGTGGAAAACCTCTGTAGAATGAATTGTCGCACGAAATAAAGGCAGACACATAGTATTCAGAGCTAGTCGTGTGCAATCTGCATGTAGCCAAGGCGAAGA
>NW_011127797.1:0-511 GCF_000146605.3 Meleagris gallopavo
CCAGAACCAACTCTGGTCATGTACTGTGCACTGAAAAGCTGCAAGCTTTTCCAAGCTTTATTTGAAATAAATGCTTCATGTTAAGCTCATTTGAGGGTAGTTGTTGCTTTGCCTCTGTAATTACTGGCTGTAGCAGCTGCTTTTTGTTTAGTGAGAAACTGTGTCCCTACAACTAGGCACCTCTTCTCCCAGCTCTCCCTTGACCAAACAACATCTCTCGCCCTGCCTCACTTACTGATCTCTGAGGGCAAGCGTGGTACGCTTCTGAGTTTGAAGCAGGAAGCTCAAACCACAAAGACTTTAAAGAAACCAGGCAATACAGTGTAGAGGGAGAGGTACAACAAAAATGAGGCTGTTCATGGCAAGACTCTAACAGGGTTAACCAAGCATCTTGTCAGGGAACAGTTCAGCTCACTGACCCCCACTTACAGCAGAGACAAACAAGCCATAAAACCAACCTACAAGGTTTAGAGAAAAGTTGTTAGTCTTCTCTTTGTGGAGGCATTGCTGT
>NW_011127798.1:0-406 GCF_000146605.3 Meleagris gallopavo
TGATATTTCATCCTGCCCACCCGGGAGTCTATACTGTCTCACATTAGTAATCCGGCGCAGTTTTGGCAGGCAAATTGGCCCATGTTTTGCATGGCCTCTTAATATTACCTGCACCGCCCAGATACTAATACATCTCTGTCGGAGTCTGAACTCTCCCACAGTTGTCTGGAGAGCCAGACCGCATAGAATATCTATGCCCAAGATGTATTCCTGGACTGGGGCAATAGATACCTTATACTCCCGGGGTGGGAGATGCCCAACCCCCATTTTAACCATGTTTGGGTGACAGGAATAGTTTGTCCCCCAAAACCACCAATCATCACTCTGTTTCCATGAAATTTGTTTGGATCTTCCATACATGATTGATGTTTCTGCTCCAGTGTCCACTAATGCCATAACTCTTCTG
>NW_011127799.1:0-415 GCF_000146605.3 Meleagris gallopavo
GACAGATGTAGTGCTCTCAGGGGAGAGCGTTTTCAGAAAAGTGAGGAGTTGTCCTTTCTGGATTGCGGAGAAAAAAAACCCCCACTCGCAGGTAGTGCAAGAGGCTGAATTCGCACTTGTCGGCATCGGAATCGCACTCCTTCACTCTCACGAGCAGAAAGCGGCATTCGCGCTGAACCGCTCCGGAGACTTTGCCGGAGCTGGCCGAGAAATCTTGCTTCTCCCCGAATGCCGCTTTGAGCTGTCAGCAGCGGTCTCGTGTTTCTCGCTAGCCGAGAACGAGCCACTTCAGCCGGCTGCTTTTCTCCGACGAGTGAGCGGGCTCCTGTGCGCGCATCGGAAAGGAGCGGTTTTCACTTCGCCTTGGTTACATGCAGATTGCACACGACTAGCTCTGAATACTATGTCTCTGCCT
>NW_011127800.1:0-396 GCF_000146605.3 Meleagris gallopavo
GAACTGGGTCTGTTTAGCCTTGAGAAAAGATGACTGGGAGGGGACCTGATCCAGGTTTATAAATATCTGAGGTGTGGCGGCCATAGTGGTGAGGCCAGTCTCTTTTCAGTGGTACGTGGAGACAGGACGAGGGGAAACGGACATAAGCTGCAGCATAGGAAGTTTTGCACGAATGTGCGTAAGAACTTCTTCACGATGAGGGTGACGGAGCACTGGAACAGGCTGCCCAGGGAGGTTGTGGAGTCTCCATCTCTGGAGATATTCAAGTTCTTGCCTGGACGCCTACCTGTGCGACCTGGTGTAGGAACCTGCTTTGGCAGGGGGGTTGGTCTCGATGATCTCTGGAGGTCCCTTCCAACTCCTACATTGTGTGATTCTGTGATTCTGTGATTTCTT
>NW_011127801.1:0-491 GCF_000146605.3 Meleagris gallopavo
GTCTTACACCTAGGAAGGAATAATTGCATGCACCAATACAGGCTGGGGGATGAGCTGCTGGAGAGGAGCTCTGCAGAGAGGGACCTGGGCGTGCTGGTGGACGACAGGTTGGCCATGAGCCAGCAGTGTGCCCTCGTGGCCAAAAAGGCCAATGGCATTCTGGGGTGCATTAAGAAGAGCGTGTCCAGCAGATCGAGGGAGGTGATCCTCCTCCTCTACTCTGCCCTGGTAAGGCCTCATCTGGAGTACTGTGTCCAGTTCTGGGCTCCCCAGTACAAAAAAGACAGGGATCTCTTGGAAAGAGTCCAGCGGAGGGCCACAAAGATGGTGAAGGGCCTGGAGCATCTCCCCTATGAAGAAAGGCTGAGTGAACTGGGTCTGTTTAGCCTTGAGAAAAGACGCCTGAGAGGGACCTGATCCAGGTTTATAAATATCTGAGGTGTGGCGGCCATAGTGGTGAGGCCAGGTCTCTTTTCAGTGGTACGTGGAGA
>NW_011127802.1:0-377 GCF_000146605.3 Meleagris gallopavo
CCATAAAAGCCTGGGAGTACTGGTGGGTGGGAGCTGGACACAAGCCAGCAGTGGGCCCTTCCAGCCCAGAAAGCCAACCGTATCCTGAGCTGCATCCAAAGATGCGCAGTCAGCGGGCGAAGGGAGGAGATCCCCATCCCTCTGCTCTGCGCTGGTGAGGCCTCAGCTGCAGTGCTGCGTCCAGATGCGGAGTCCTCAGTGCAGGGAGACATGGAGCTGTGCGAGTGCATCCAGAGTACAGCCCACAAACACGAACCCAAGGATGGAACCCCTGTCCTGTAAGCAAGGAGAGCTGGGCTTTTCAGCCTGGAGAAGTGAAGGCTCCAAGGGAACCTGGTAACAGCCTTTCAATACCTAAAGGAAAGAACAAGGGAAAA
>NW_011127803.1:0-454 GCF_000146605.3 Meleagris gallopavo
TTTGTTAAACCTCACTCTGATGTCTTACTGCCCAGCTCTCCAGCCTGTCCAGGTCTCGCTGAATGGCAGAACAGCCTTCAGGCGTGTCAGCCAATCCTCCCAATTTCATATAATCAGCAAACTTGCTGAGGGTGACCACTATCCCCTTATCAAGGTCATTGATGAAGATGTTGAACAAGACCGGACCCAGCACAGACCCCTGGGGGACACCACTGGTTACAGGTTCCAACCGGACTCTGCACCACCAATGACGACCCTCTGTGTTCTGCCAGTCAGCCAGTTCTCAACCCACCTCACTGTCCACTCATCTATCCCACACTTCCTCAGCTTTGTTATAAGGATGTTGTGGGAGACAGTATAAAATGCCTTGCTGAAATCAAGGTAGACTACATACACTGCTTTCCCCTCATCCACCCAGCATGTGACAACATCGTAGAAGGCTACCACGTTGGTC
>NW_011127804.1:0-563 GCF_000146605.3 Meleagris gallopavo
TGGCTACAAAATGAACTGAGTGCTGGCAGGAAGGTTCAACCTCTGCTGTGTCCACCTGTGACGCTGTGGCCAGCATTATAAAATAGGAGGCATTCCTTTTGGATCAGCCCTTGCATAGTTATGAAAAATTAAGGTTTGTAATGGCTGGCTGAGTAAATTGGTGGCTGCTAAGAGAGGGGCACAACTCTAAAATAACAGTAGTTAGACACTGGTAGCTTTCAAGGCCAATTTAAATAACGTGGCTGCATTGGGGTATTTATTTATTTAATGTTATCTTTCATTGTCGTATTTCCTGAAAAGTCTTCAGGTCTGGCATTCTAGGCTTGATTTTGAATCTGCAAAATCTAGTATTCTCGAGCAACTCCATCCTGTCAGTGGATTAGATTTCATACTCCATTGTAAAACTGCTTTTAAGAATTGGTATTGCAAGAAATGATTCTTGAGGTCCCTTCCAACCCGGGCCATTCTGTGATTCTGTGACTAGGAAAAGGCGTTACAACGGAGGTGTGATGGTGGAGGACTGGCAGAGCAGAGAGGTACTATAAAGGAAGGGAAGAAGATTG
>NW_011127805.1:0-521 GCF_000146605.3 Meleagris gallopavo
GGTTCCTTCCAACTGAACCATTCTACACTATTTCTGTTGCAGAACATACCTTTCCAGGAGGAGGAGCAGGAAGGTGGCTAGGATGAAAGGAGCAGCAGGAGAGCGATGACAACGGGCGAGGAAGGAGAAAGGTGAGGAGAACAGCGATGACTGTAAGAGGAGGAGAAAGGGGACGAGGAGGAAAAGGTAAGTGATAGTAACGAGAGAAGGAGAAGATAGATGAGGAGGTTCTGGAGAGCTAGAGGCAACTGGGACAAAAAGAAAGGAAGTGGACGAGGAGGAGGAGAAAGCAAGCAAAAGTAACGGCAGAAAAAGGAGAAAAAGCAATGAGAAAACAGGAGGAAAGGAGCGAAGCGAGAGTAAAGGAAAGATGGAGCAGGAGGTAGAGGAGGAGAAAGAACAGCGATGACGGAAGGCAAAGGAAAGGTGCAGGAATACGACAAAAAAAGGTGGTGAAGATGAAATGAAGAGAAGGAAAAGATGGAGGAGGAGGTGGAGGAGGAGGTAGGAGGAGGAGGTAG
>NW_011127806.1:0-920 GCF_000146605.3 Meleagris gallopavo
AACCAGGTGGCTTCTGCCAAATGCTTCTCCCAGTGCTTAAATGTACCGCCTCCCATTGCTTTCAGCATAGTTTTTAACAACCATTGTATCGTTCAATCTTACCTGAGGCTGGTGCATGGTAGGGAATATGGTAAATCCACTCAATGCCATGACCTTTAGCCCAGGTATTTACAAGAGAATTTTTAAAATGAGTCCCATTATCTGACTCAATTCTTTCTGGGGTACCATGACACTGAAGATTTCCATCTCTCTAAAGTCTCCCCCAGGCCTCTCCACATTCCCTGCCACTCAGTATTTACTGGTTTTGGGGCAGACTTCCTCAAAATATAATAAATACTAATAATAAGTGAAATGGCGAGCAGTACATTCACGGAGATTAATAATGTGATCAGGTGAGCATTGAAAATCTGCATAAAGAATTCAAAGGAGAGGCTGGAAACCTGCTTAAAAATCCCCAACCCTGTAAAATTAGCAGCTCCCTCTGGAATGGTATGCCACATAATATGCAGATGCCACACAGTTATTTCCATCCATGTTTTCAATTGACTATATATACCTATTGTGTCCAGGTCTGGAGCCCTCAGTACAAGGAAGACAGGGAGCTGTTGGAGAGGGTCCAGAGGAGAGCCTCAAAGATGATCAGAGGGCTGGAGCATCTCCCCTATGAAGACAGGCTGAGGGAGCTGGGCATGTTCACCCTGGAGAAAAGAAAGCTGTGGGGTGACCTCATTGCAGCCTTTCAGGACCTAAAGGGAGCCTACAAACAGGAGAGAAGTCAGGTCTTTGAAAGGGTAGATAACAGCAAGACAAGGGGAAATGGTTTGAAGTTGAGGGAGGGAAGATTGAGGTTGGATGTCAGGGGGAAGTTCTTTACAGAGAGAGTGGTGAGGTGCTGGAACAGCTGCCCAGAGAGGTTGTGG
>NW_011127807.1:0-651 GCF_000146605.3 Meleagris gallopavo
CCACACCTGCATCAGAAAGTTGTCTTCAACGCACTGCAAGAACCGTCTGGACCATGCGTGCCTGGCCATGTTGGTTGTCCAGCAAATATCTGGATAATTGAAGTCCCCCATAAGCACCAGTGCCTGGGAACGTGACGCTACATAAGTTGCTTATGGAAGGCCTCATCAGCCTCCTCATTCTGATCGGGGGCCTGTAGTACACACCCACAACAGTGTCACCTTTACCAGCCTGCCCCTTGATTCTCACCCATAAGCTCTCCACTGCTACATCACTCAATACATTCTAGCTGCTCTCTCACATAAAGAGCAACTCCACCACCCCACCTAGCCAGCCGATCTTTCCTAAAAAGCACATAGCCCTCCATGACAACATTCCAGTCATGCGAGCTGTCCCACCACATCTCCGTGATCGCAATGAGATCATGACCTCGCGACCGCATGCAGAACTCCAGCTCTTCCTGTTTATTTCCCATGCTACACGCATTAGTATACAGGCACTTAAGAGAAGCAGCATCCCCCCACCTCTCTCCAAGCCTTTGAATTCCACTGTCTCCACCCATCAAGTTCTTTTGGAGCCTCGAACTGCCCCCTCAGTTCCAGCGGTCCTCATTTTGTCCCCTTCCCCCTTCATACCTAGTTTAAACACCTGTC
>NW_011127808.1:0-450 GCF_000146605.3 Meleagris gallopavo
CTGCTAGGATGGGGTGTTTGAAAACTGATGCACGTGCCGTGATCACATCTCTCTTGCAGGAAGAAAGTGCTGAGCAAAAAGAATGTTTGGGCCAGGTGACCTCAGGAGTCTGGCTGTTTTGGATGACGGCAGCTGATGGAAACAGGTATTCTTGTGGCTGTTCAGCTTTGAACACGAGTCAGGTGTGCTGTAGCAAGAGCCACTAGGCTCTGAAATGCCTTTCAACATGCACACTGCCTCTTTCTGTCCTGCCCTGCCATCTTTGTTCCTTTTGATGCAGGAATTTTTACTGGCATGTACTGGGCTTGTTCAGTCGGTGCTCTTGGAGCACTGTGCAGTGACGAGGTCGGAGGTAATACACCTGCTGGCAGATGAGGAAAACACCGTTGGACAGAGGTGAGGAGAGAATAAAACACGACGGCTGAGCTGCCTGCAAAGAGCTGCGTGGGG
>NW_011127809.1:0-452 GCF_000146605.3 Meleagris gallopavo
CGGTCACCGTGATGTCACAGTGGGTGTCACAGAGCGGCCATTGTGACGCGTGAAGCTTGGAGCAGAGCAAAGGCTGCCGGGCTCAGGCCGAGCGTCAGTGCGGTCTGGTGAGGCGCAGAGAGAGCAGAGACTCTCGCAGTGCTCGCTATCAACGCACAACTATGTCCAAGAGGAAGAGGAAGGCCTCCAGCACGGAGGAGCCAGGTGAGAGCACAGCATCCCTGTGCACAGCTCCTGCCAACAGGCAGAGGAGTGCTGGCAGGGCCCCTCTGCTCCTTGGCAAGGGGGTCCGGCTTGGGCCGTGGCTGCCTCGGCCTTGCCATGGCCCCTTCCCTCCACCGCCTCCAGCCAGCACGACAGGCACAGAGCAGAACCCTGGGGACGGCCCTCAGGGACACCTGGCCCTGCCAGCTGCTCACTGCTGCTCGCATTTGCTCTCTCCTCTGCAGTGT
>NW_011127810.1:0-540 GCF_000146605.3 Meleagris gallopavo
GCTCCCAGGCCCCGCCCTCCCCAATGGAAGGATACGGTCCCCAAAAGTCACCCTGCCACCTCATCATGGCCACCCGGCTCCTCTTTCCCAAAGCCAACGTCACTAATGCAGCCCCAAAGCAGAGCTGAATTGCAGAGAGGAGGAGTGGGGCAGGGATGGTGTCAGGGAGGGTCCGAGGGCGGTGCAGATGTCAGCAGCGGGGGAGCAGAGCGGCCCTCTCGGCTGTTCTGTGAACAGGCCTGAACGCCCCTTGCGAGTGAGCCAAAGGGTTGACGGTGAATCTCCTCTGCCTTCCCCATTCCAGTGACATTTGCTGACCGTCCGACCTTCATCAAACGGTTGAGCACAGACAGCATCGATGGAGGACACTTCAGACGGATAAGGAGCTTACTGCTGAAGGAGAGCTCCAAGACCAGGTGAGGCTGGAGGCTCCGGGCTGGGATGTGACCCAACGAGAGCCCATTCCCCAGCCCCAAAGGGTCGCTGTTTGTGGCCGCCCAACAGCGCTGAACGCAGCACCCACCGTGCTGGGATGGGGAC
>NW_011127811.1:0-588 GCF_000146605.3 Meleagris gallopavo
AATGAGGCCAAGAGCAGAGTAGGGGGGGTACAACCACCTGCCTGTCCCTGCTGGCCACCCCTCTGCTGATGGAGATAAGGTGATACTGTGAGCTCCGCCAGCCAGCACTTCTCAAGCCCTCACTGCCCACCCGTCTCTCCCACACTGTCTCAGCTTACCCTACAAGATGCTGCACAAGAGGATGCAAAAAACAAGGTACTCAGTTGGTGCACAAGTGCAACAAGCGAGCCACTCAGGCAGAGCTCAAGCGCTCCAATGAAGGGACGCAGCACGCACTGCTCCTGCCCTCATTCCAGCCGCTTATGACATCATAGGGGCCACCAGGCTGCTCCACCATGATGGACAGGGTGGGGAGGCAAGAGCACTGGTCACAGGTCCAGAAGATTCCACCATGCCACCCCAACATTCTAGAATCAGTGGGCGGTTGGAATTCTACCTCAGCCGAATCCTGAAGAAGCTGGCACGGCGTTGTCATGACCAAAGCACAGGACTTGGTGCCTGAAATGTAAATAAAAGCAACAAATAAAAGCAATCTATCCCAGTTTTCTTCACCTGAAAACTTCTGGATTCCTCTTGATTCCTCTTTAG
>NW_011127812.1:0-500 GCF_000146605.3 Meleagris gallopavo
TTGAAAAGGAGGGTCTCAGGGAAACAGTGCAAAATGAGCGAGAGAGTCTCCTGGTCGAGAGAAACAGCCTCCAATCTGAGAGATGCCCTCCGAATTGAGAGAGACTCCCTGCAATCCAAACTCAACAGTCTTCAATCTCAACAAGACACCCTCCAATCTGAGCTAGATACTCTCATCATCGAACGAGACAGGCTCCAAGCTGAACTGGAGGATGAGAGCACTGGAACTGACCGACCTGATCAACTACAGGAAGCACCACAATTGATGTCAGTTGCCCCTGTAAGAGGACGGAAAATGAAACGAATCTCGACTCAATTAGAAGAGAAGAAAGAAGAGGACAGAGGTCCAGAGGGTGGCTCCAAGATCCACAAGAAGCACCCCTAAGTCCAGGGGAGGGCCCTCAGTAAGACCACGGTCACCGGGCGCCAATGAGGGCAACAAGAAGTCCCGAAAGAGTAAGAGGTGAGCAAGATATCGTTACCATTGTTGATCGATCTCTG
>NW_011127813.1:0-722 GCF_000146605.3 Meleagris gallopavo
CCATCTCAAATAGCATATAATCAACCTACAGAATTTAATCCAGCAGGCAGGCCTGTGGCCAAATTCTGTGCTGGCAGCACAGTCTTTTATGACCACGAGGAACATTCCCAGTTACAGAGCTGCCACAACTTGGGCACAAAATATACAGACCCACCTGGGAGAACAGAAAATAAAGAAGCAACTTACCCTCCCCTTATCCAGCTCCGCTCTCACATTTAGAAGTGAAACTACAAGTTCAAATGCCATGAAAAAACGAGGGGATGAGATGCAGCAAGCCCAGGGAGCAGGCAGGTAGGCACAGCAAAGCAGCAAACAAAGACCAATCTCTGAGAGGGGGGCTGCTTACAGAAATAAACCCGGGGCCTGCCTACAGAAAAGCCCACACCTTTCACTCCCACTAAAGCTCCACCATTTTGACAGCCAAGCCAATAACTACCACTTCACTTCTCATGACTCTTCCCTGAGCTCCAGAACAAATAGTTACTTGAGGTCGCCTATTGCAACTGCAACTGCTCATAACTAATAATCAAGATTATATCTTTCGTGACATAAGCAGCTCACTTCTGCTTGGTGGCAATGACAGTCCATTCCCATTGCATCCCTTCGTGTCACAGCTGGCTTTCTGACAGCCTCCTGGATGATTCCCCCAAAAGCCACCCTGCACTTATTCTGAAGAGTGAAAGAAGGAGGTTCGTAGGAAACAGGCACTCAAGGCTTGCAAG
>NW_011127814.1:0-691 GCF_000146605.3 Meleagris gallopavo
CAAAATGCCACGTCAGGATGCACTGAACGAGGTGACCTGGGAGTTGATGCCTGTCTACATTTCACCTATTCAAAGTGTCCTTACCAAGATGAAATCCAGCATTGATAACGAAGCCCGGGTTTTTATATGGAACTCTACCTGCACTAAGATCACCTGTTAGTGTTATAGATGTACATAAAATATCCTAAGGACATTTCTGAAATTATACTAACAGTTCATTTGGAACTGTGTTCCGAGGAGAGAAAATACATCCTGATTTTAGGAACTCAGGGTTAATTGCATATTCTAGTAAGTGCCTCATGTGTCATACATGTAAAAGAGAAGTGCAGTGACCTCTGTCCTCAAAGTTCCCCCTCCACTGTGAGACGTGGAGCCCCACAGCTGCTCCTCTGCCCTTTATTATTTGCAGGGGGCTGTGGGGGGGCATCCCCCAATCCCTCCTTATCAAAAAATAAACCTTCATTACAAAGTGAGGGGTGGCACCCCGCCCGCGGACAGTGTGGTCTGTGGGTGGACCCTGCGTGATGGTGACACTTGAGTGACGGTGACACCTGGTGACAGTGACACCCAATATCGCCCACTGAAGGTGACAATACTTGCTAGCCTCCTTGCAAGCACGTATTCAAATCCTTTAGTGCTCTTGGCCACGTTGCTTTGAACCTGGCCAGACCAAACTCCTGGACTGCCCGTG
>NW_011127815.1:0-588 GCF_000146605.3 Meleagris gallopavo
CAACAGCAAGGAGATGATCAGTGCCATAACATCGCCAAGCCCACAGCCCTCTGGCATTATCACAGACCCTGGCCACAGAGCCCCCTCTCCATTCCATTCTATGCTGCTTTTTACTCAGACTCAGCACACCAAGCTCCCCTGTTGTTTACTCACAGCTGAGGCCGCAGGTCACGTTTCGTAGGGAACTTTCACACAACAGATTATTCACTGCATTCCGCCCTGCAAGTTTACCATCTCTCAAAAGGTGACACTTCAGTAAGTCACCTCTGGTAAATACTCCACAGTATGGTAATGAATCCATTTTTTCTCCCTAGCATAATACTTTTGTCCATGTTCTGACACCAGTATTAGTTTCTCCAGCAGTCTCATTCTCACTGCCTTGCTGATCTCTTCTTATGGGATTAAGTTATCAAGTCCTGGTGCTCCATCCCCAGGGCTTTCTATCAAAGCAGCTCTAGCAATAGTTCTACAGATCCAGTCCTAAAGAGAGATCTGCAGACTGTGTCACAAAGTATATGACGAAGGCATCTCTCAAATGCACTCTTTGCTGAACTGGGTACATTAGGGTAATCCAGGAGTTCTGCCCAA
>NW_011127815.1:15586-16141 GCF_000146605.3 Meleagris gallopavo
AGAAGTGGTCCCAGCATTCACCCCCTGCACCTAGATTTGGATTGGCATGTGCATACGTGCATCCTGGGCAGCAGGGGAAAGAGTGAGTGGTAGGAGCGACGGAGAAGTTTGAGGTTGGAGTAGGCACGAGAGAGCACTAAGGAGAGGAGAGCTCTGCTTGTGCCAAAGCTCTGAGGCTGGCAAAGAGCCAGTTTGTGTCATCACTGTATCTTTCAATACATACACAGTATGCTGAAACAGAAGATGAAAGAGAATAGTAAATAGAGCAGGTTGAAGTCAGAAAATTAAAAAAGCTCTAAAGCCTATTAAGCACCTCATCACCTTCAAATGCACGCCTTCAAGTCCAGTATCACTGACAAAAAAATACAGAAAAAAGAAAAAACCCACAATTTTCAATTTCTGGAGTTTGAAAGAAAAAGACACGTTCTGAAAAACACATAACACTTCTGCAGTTTGATACATATGTTACACCACTTTCTCCCCTCTAAAATACATAGGGCAGAGGCTGTCACAATCCTCAGCTGTCATCCTCCCTAATTTATCTTTTGCCTGCAG
>NW_011127815.1:18184-19684 GCF_000146605.3 Meleagris gallopavo
TCTTTGACTGCTGGGTGGTGTTAAATAAACACCATAACAGCAGACAACCTTTTAGAACAGGCTGTCACATCTAGGAACCAGAGTCAGTAGAGAGATAAGCAGGCAGGACCTCTGGGAAAGTAGGATATATGCATGGTTGATGCTTGTTCCCTGCACACCCTGGTGATCCTCAACCAATAAAAAAGAATACCAGCCTTGAACTCTCCCCGCTCGAGTTCCTAAGGAAGGAGGACACAGTGGAAGAAGGATATTTTTACAGAGCCAAGCTGTGGCTGATTCTGAACGCACAGGGACCCACAGGTGGACCCAGGTGTGCCCCACAGATGGAGGTTATATCTAGCTTCCCGCAAGGGAAAATGAGGGAGAAGTTTACAAGGATGTTTTGCATAGAGAATATAGGAACTTCTCTGGCTGTGTACCAAAAGGGAAGATGGAGGTAGTGTGTATGGGGCAAGGCAAACGTCCCAAACACCAGGGGATGTGCAGAGGTGACAGGAGTGGGCTATGAGGAGGCTGCCAGGAGGAAATTTCCTGCTCTGTAAGTGACTACTACAGTTATGGGGATGTGTGTGAGGTGGAGAGTCCCCTGCTAGGTGCTCAGTGAAGAGTACACAGCTATACACAGCTACTGTAAAGCAGAAGGCTAAGAGCTCGCTTGATCTTGGTTTTTATTTTTTTTTCCTGTAGAAATACAAACAACGATAATGGGATCTCACAGTTCTTCTGACTTTTTTGGGTTTTAAACGGGGGGGTGTCAGCAAAAGAATAAAGGGCATATGAAGAAAAGCCACCAACGGATCCACAAGGCGTACCACAGCAAGTTGGAATGGTGCATCACAGGTAGTGCCATGCAAGCAGCAAACCAGCAGTGCCTGTGTCATACAAGCACTGATCACCACTGACCACCACGGTTGAGCGGGAAGTCTCTGGTCACGGCTCAGCACGATAGAGTTTCCATGGCACATCACAGTCAGTACGTTTTCACTGGCCAGGAAATGACAGAGATGATAATCCTGTGCTGTCAAAAGTGCAAAACATCATTAGAAGTGTAAAGCCATCTTAACTTGGGATGTGACTAAATTCTGGGAGGTTTCTTTCTGCACTGGAATCAATGCTAAAGTTGGAAAGGCTGCATCCAGTGTGATGTTCAGATAACTTCCTGCAGAAAATGCAGCATATATCCATCGAATCCTTAGGAAGGCACCTGCCAAGTCCAACTGCAATGCACAAGGACACCACAGCTAGATCAGGTTGCCTGGGGCCTCATCCAGCCTCACCCTGGAAGTCTCACCATCCTCACTGAAAAAAGTCTTTTTCTTTATATTTAATATTTTTCTTTATATCTAACCTAAATCTCTTTGAGCTTAGAACCATTTCCCCTTGTCTTATAACCACAGACTCTCTCTCTGTCTATTGCTCAGCAAAGTTGGGGGAAAAGGTTTGGTGTGCTGTTGCTAATTGGAGTTCTACTAATTATTTACAAGGCATACTCTTAAAGAT
>NW_011127815.1:20961-22325 GCF_000146605.3 Meleagris gallopavo
CAGAATGGGATGCGAAAGGAAGAGATGATCTTGTTAAGATTCTATTTGAATATTTGCCCTCAAAGAAATAAATTACAGCTCTTGAACTCTGCACACCTGTGTACAACTGAGGAAAACAAGAAGCAGACAGGGATGCCCTACCAATCCTCAAGTTTATAAACTGGTTGCAGAAGACCAGAGAGGGGAGGAGAGAGAGAAGGAAAAAAAAGGAAAAAAGAAACAAGTTTTCTATGGAGCTAAAAATCTGTTCAAAATCACAGCGTATTAGAAACACAGCACAGGGAAAGATGACTTGAAAGCTGCTAAGACCAGTGTATCATCTCATGCAGCCTGTTACATGTCAGCCCGCTATTTATTGCGTTATCTTTTCCAAGTGAGTGACTTGCTTTGCCTTTGCGTTCCAGATTGCTCACAGAAGTCTCTGGAGCCAGTGTTACCAAGATGAGATTCTGGAAGGTGTTCTCTTTTTGGGGGAGGTGTCTTTAAGCATTATGATGGTTATTTCAGCTTCTCTCTGAGTGAGATGTGTCTGAAAGTCAAGTTAAACTTTTCCAGTTGGTGGCAGTCGGTCTCTTCTCCCAGATAACTAGCGAGAGAACAAGAGGTGAAGGCTTCAATTTCGTGTGGCAGGCAAACTATGATTTAGTTGCCTTTATTGAAACTTGGTGGGATTGTCCCCACAATTGGAGTGCTGCAATGGATGGCTATAAGCTTTTCAAAAGGAGCAGGCAAGGAAGCATGGGCTGTGGTGTGACTCTCTTGGAGATTGCCAAGTCACTTTCCACTGTCTGTCAGCATCCCTGGTCAACTGGAGATGGTCCCGAGGATTGGAGGCTTGCAGATGCAACTCCCATCTACAAGAAGGGTTGTAGAGAGGATTTGAGGAACTGCAGGCCCATCAGCCTGACTTGGTTCCAAGAAAGCTTATGGAGCAGATTATCTAGAGGAAGATCACACAGCATGTGCAGGGCAACCGGGGAATCAGGCTGTGCCACCATGGGTTCATGAAAGGCAAATCCTGCTTGACCAAACTGATCTCCTATGATGGCCTGACCCACCTGGTGGATGAGGAAAAGGCTGTGGGCAGTCTACCTAGACTTCAGCAATGCCTTTGACAGGCAATGTCTCCAACAGTATTCCCATAGAAAAGCTAGCTGTGGCTTGGTCAGGTACGTTCTTAGCTAACTGAAGAACTGGCTAGATGGCTGGGCCCAAAGCGTGGTGGTGAATGGAGTTAGATCCAGCTGGAGACTGGTCATTAGTGGTGTTCCCCAGGGGCTGGTACTGGGGCCTGTCCAGTGTCTTTACTGATTACCCGGATGAAGGCATGGAGTGCACCTTCACTAAATTTGCAGATGACACCA
>NW_011127815.1:35628-36860 GCF_000146605.3 Meleagris gallopavo
GGAACACAGGAGGTTCCACATAAATATGAGAAAAAATTTCTTTACAATGAGGGTAACAGAACACTGGAACTGGCTGCCCAGAGAGGTTGGCTCTCCTTCTCTGGAGACATTCAAAGCCCACCTGGAAGTGTTCCTGAGTGACCTCATACAGGAGCTGCTGCTCTGGCAGTCCAGGGGGACTGGAAGAGATGATCTTTAGAGGTCCCTTCCAATCCCTGACATTCTGTGATTCTGTGATTCCATACTAAGGCACATAGAAGGCAAAGAGGTGATACAGGAGACTCAGCATGGCTTCACCAAGGGCAAATCCTGCTGGATTTGATAGAAGTGGCCTTCTATGATGGTGTCACTCTATCAATGGACAAGGGGAGAGCCACTGATATCTCAATTTCAGTAAGACCTTTGACATGGTACCCCACAACACACTTCTCTCCAAACTGGAAAGATGTGGATTTGATGGGTGTCCACTGTTCAGTGGACACAAAAGGGGACAGAATCTTCAGCTGGGCCTGATAGAACAAGGGGAAATGGCTTTAAGCTCAAAGAGGGTAGATTTAGAGGCTGTCTCATAATGTGGTGGGTGGATGTCCCATCCCTGAAGACTCTCAAGGAGAGCTTGGATCAGGCCCTGGCCAACCTGACCGAGCTGTGCGTGTCGCTGTTCATTGCAGGGGACTTGGACTAGATGGCATTCAGAGGTCCATTTCCAACTCCAAGGATTTTATGACCATGTCATGACCAGCTGGGTAGATGAGGAAAGAGCAGCGGATGCTGTGTACCTTGAATTCAGCACGACACTGAATTGACGCTGTCTCCCTTAACATCCTCATAGGTGAGCTTAGAAAGTGTGGGATAGATACAGGACAGTGAGGTGGATTGAGAACTGGCTGACAAGCAGAGCTCACAGGGCTGTGATCAGTGGCACAGTCTAGCTGTGCCACCCTGATGAGGAAAGGCTGAGAGACCTGGGGCTGTTGAGCCTGGGAAAGAGAAGGTTGAGAGGGGATCTTATCAACGTTTACCAATACCTGAATCACAGGTGGCAAGTGGATGGGGTCAGACCATTTTCAGTGGTGATCAGCATCAGGACAAGAGGCAATGGGTACAAACTGGAACACAGGAAGTTCCATACAAGCACGAGAAAGAGGATTTAGGAAAATTTTATCCAGGAGAAAGGAAATATAGCTTGCTGTTGTGAAGAACGCTTCCTAGGCTGTTCACTGATTAAGGCA
>NW_011127815.1:36880-37380 GCF_000146605.3 Meleagris gallopavo
TGGATGTCCCATCCCTGAAGACTCTCAAGGAGAGCTTGGATCAGGCCCTGGCCACCCTGACCGAGCTGTGCGTGTCGCTGTTCATTGCAGGGGACTTGGACTAGATGGCATTCAGAGGTCCATTTCCAACTGGAGATGTCCCTAATAGCTACAGCTCCAGAAGACAGCTAGCTGAAGAGATGCATCAGTTTCTTTTATGGAACTGTTTATGACTTCATAACAGCCTTGTTTTCACATGAATCACATGTTTTTTGAACATTTCATCTACCCATTCAAATATAAATTCCTCTCCAGTGATTTATATGATTCTGTTCACTACATGGGAAAGTCAACGTATATAGATTCTAAAAAGCCAAAACTGATGTTATAAATCGACTTGGCTAGGTGTAAGTTCTTAATTTCATGTACAAGTGTTCTATGCAATGCATTACGTAATTATTTTTTCTAAGGCTATTTAAAGAAGGAGTTGTAAAAAAATAAATAAAAAGGCTTGGGTGCAG
>NW_011127816.1:0-330 GCF_000146605.3 Meleagris gallopavo
TGCCCCATCCCCCGGAGGCATTCAAGGCCAGGCTGGATGTGGCTCTGGGCAGCCTGGTCTGCTGGTTGGTGACCCTGCACATAGCAGGGCTTTGAAACGAGATGATCACTGTGGTCCTTTTCAACACAGGCCATTCTATGCTTCGATGAGACAAGCCAGTGTCGAGGAAGCCCCTAGCCAGGAAGAAGTCCAGTGCAAAGGGAAATGGACTGCTAGGGGGCCAGGGGCTGACTGTGTTTTAGAGACCAAGAGATCTGAAATTTGAAGATCCCCTTGCAAATAAAATCACTTACGCAGGGAGACTCGTAAAACGAGATGCCTTTGCTAACC
>NW_011127817.1:0-508 GCF_000146605.3 Meleagris gallopavo
GATGCGTACTGCCAGCAGCCTCAGTGAAACTGATGAATGAAGCATAGTGGAAGTTGCCTCTGAAATGCTCTCCGTGCAAAGACATGCAGGTGGTTGTGGGATAAGTTCAGGCAGAACTTACGGAGATCGTTCAGTCCCAAATGAGAGATAAGACCCACGTGCCTATGGATGTTTTCAAGCTCGATGGCATGGAAAAGCTGTTTGGAGCTAGACGAAATCCCCCAGTAAGCTGCACTGAGAACTACCTGTACGTTTCCTACACTCATCATGCGAATGCTCATGCGCTTTGACAACTCGATCAGCAACGTAGACAGTAGAATTGAGTGTGCCCTGAGTAAGTATGCTGATGACACTAGGCTGAGACTGATAGTGAAAAGAGAAGGGGGAACAACTTTAAACCAAAAGAGGGGACATTAAGTTTGATGATAGAAAGAAGTGTTCACTCTGAGAATGGCGAGACGCTGGGCCGGTTGCCAGTAGAGGGTGTGAGGTGATGAAACAAGGAAGA
>NW_011127818.1:0-1087 GCF_000146605.3 Meleagris gallopavo
CCCCAGGATACGGTTGGCTTTCTGGGCTGGAAGGGCCCATTGCTGGCTTGTGTCCAGCTCCCACCCACCAGTACTCCCAGGCCTTATGGAGCAGGACTACGCTCAGTCCTTTCATCCCCTAGCATGTTTTGGTGGTGGGTGTTCCCTCATCCCAGCTACTGACCCTGCACTTGGATTTGTGCCCACTGCTCAGCCTGTTGAGGTCTCTGTGGATGGCATCCCGTCCCCCTGCTGTGTCACTGCACCCCACAGCTTGGTGTCCTTAGGGTGCACTCAACCCCACTGTTGATGTCCCTGATGAAGGGGAAACCCAGATGCTTGTACCAACTGGGCGTAGAAGCCCTTGGGAGCAGCCCTGCGGAGGACTCGGGGATCCTGGTGGACAAAGAGCTGGACATAAGCCAGTAGTGTGCACTTGCAGCCCAGAAGGCCAACTGTATCCTGGGCTGCATTCAAAGAGGAGCGACCAGCAGGGAGAGGGAGGTGATTGTCCCCCTCGACTCGGGTCTGGTGTGCGGCCCCATGTGCAGCACTGCGTCCAGGCCTGGGGCTCCAGCACGGGAATGATGTGGAGCTTTTGGAGCAGGTCCAGAGAAGGGCCACGAAGATGATCAGAGGGCTGGAGCACCTCTCTTAGAAAGAAATGTTGAGGGAACTGGGATTGTTTCTGTGGGAGAAGAGAAAGCTCTGGAGATAGCTCATGACAGCCTTCCAAGACTCGAAGGGAGCGCATAAGCAGGAGGGGGCAACGGCTGTTTAGGAGGGTGGATAGCGATAGGACAAGGGGAAATGGTTTTCAAGTGAGACAGGGGAGGTTTAGGTTGGTTATTAGGAGGCAGCTTTTCACGCACAGGGTGGTGACGCACTGGAATGTGTGCTTGAGAGTCACTTCCAGGATGATCTGCTCCATGATCCGTGACCAGCACAGAGGTGAGACTGACATGCTGGTAGTTCCCCGCGTCACACTTTATATCCTTCCTAAGAGGTGTGCTGTCACCTTTTTTCTCCTCACCAGGGACTTGACCTGACTGCCTCGACTTGTGAAATACCATGGAGAGTGGCTCGGTGACTGCAGCGGTGAATTCCC
>NW_011127819.1:0-314 GCF_000146605.3 Meleagris gallopavo
CTCCAGGCTGAACAGCCCAGCTCTCCTTGCTTACAGGACAGGGGTTCCATCCTTGGGTTCGTGTTTGTGGCTGTACTCTGGATGCACTCGCACAGCTCGATGTCTCCCTGCACTGAGGACTCCGCATCTGGACGCAGCACTGCAGCTGAGGCCTCACCAGCGCAGAGCAGAGGGATGGGGATCTCCTCCCTTCGCCCGCTGACTGCGCATCTTTGGATGCAGCCCAGGATACGGTTGGCTTTCTGGGCTGGAAGGGCCCATTGCTGGCTTGTGTCCAGCTCCCACCCACCAGTACTCCCAGGCCTTACTGGAGC
>NW_011127820.1:0-460 GCF_000146605.3 Meleagris gallopavo
TTTCTCACTAAGATACACCTAAGGCATTGAAAGCTCTTCCCAACACCAAACCCAGCTCACCTGTATGTTCTGCTCAGCCTGAGCTGTGCCCAGCTCACGCACACACCACAGCAGTGCTTCTGATGGGCTCTCACAGGGTGATCTGTTCCAAGGAGGCCCAAAGCTCTGTGTCCACATGCGGCACGCTCACCAGAGCACCAGCTCTGCTCACCAGCTGTGGGACAAACGCTCCCACCCCAGCAATGATTGCAACCTTGGTGAGTGCCTGCAGCACTTCTGTGCTTTCATCATAAGCAAAGGGAGGGGTCACCTCCTCGATCCAAACTTTAAGAAACCAGCAGAATGGTCACCCAATGGGGTGATCTGAAGTCAAATGACAGAGAAATGAAGATGACTCTTCTGCATCCAGTTCAGATCACCCTCTTGCTCAGGCACCACGCA
This sequence comes from Meleagris gallopavo, assembly GCF_000146605.3. Classification (NCBI taxonomy): domain Eukaryota; kingdom Metazoa; phylum Chordata; class Aves; order Galliformes; family Phasianidae; genus Meleagris; species Meleagris gallopavo. Next base: position 442 of record NW_011127820.1, read on the forward strand.
GTCAGACCAAGGAGATGTT
>NW_011127821.1:0-482 GCF_000146605.3 Meleagris gallopavo
CGTCCCCAGCTGAGCACCTGGCTCTCTGCCGTGACTTCAGCGCGGTTTGCTGAAACACCTGCTGGGTTTGGCACACCAAGCAATGCACGGAGCAGTGAGGCACAAGTTGCACTCTATGAAGTCTGCGCTCTGCTTCCTTTTTTAGGTCTGACATGAAGGTGGGAGCTCGGCAGCAATTTTGCAGGTGAGGAATGTCTTTTCATCATCCCACTGAAACATGGGATGGAATCTCAACAAGAACCCATTTTCCCTGGATACAGCCATTCAGAAGGGCACCGCTGGAGCTGGAAACTCCTCCCCAGCCCAGCTTTTCTGCTGAGACACCTCCCAGCAACCACCCAGCACCAAACCCAGCTCACCTGGTCACTGCTCAGCCTAAGCCTGTGCCCAGCTCACACACACGCCGCAGCGGTGCTTCCAGTGGGCTCTCACAAGGTAATCTCTCGAGAAAAGCACAGAGCTCAGTCTCCGTGTGCAACACG
>NW_011127822.1:0-571 GCF_000146605.3 Meleagris gallopavo
GTACCATATCAGACACTGAAGAAAACAATTCCAGCCCGGCTGAAACTCAGACACCCTTCGTTATCTCGTGCTTAGAATTCTTTCTCTACAGACAATGTCAGATAATTATTACTATTCTATCCTATGTTCTGCAGTTAAGCTGGATTTTGGTATCGTTGAAGAAGAATCTTCCTCTGAAAGGGGAGTAAAACATCATGCTCCTACTGGGAGCAGAGCAGAGACACAGATCTGATATGAGTGTTGGTTTCACACTGTCCTTATGCCCTCTGTTGTAGTTTGTATCTAGAGAGAGCCCTTGTGTGTCAGCCCGTTGTGTAAACTGCTGTAGTTTTGTGCCTCAAGGAGGAGTGATCCTTTAAACAAATGGTGGCTGTACAGAGGGTATGGGGTGAGATGCATGCCTCTGGCTCCATCCAGTGGGTTTTCTGTCACTGAAGGCTTTAAGCACAGGTTAGGTACTGGAAGGTTTGAGCATTTCTACACAAATAGGTTAGAACTTTGCATTTCTGAAGTTGCTGATATCGCTGAGTAAAGCAAATGATTACAGCACAAGCATTTCCTGGGCATCTTA
>NW_011127823.1:0-404 GCF_000146605.3 Meleagris gallopavo
CACGATGACCTGTAGGCTGGCACCTGGCAGGTACACAATACTCTCTCCAGGCCACGTGCCGCATCCCTCACGGACCGCACAGAACAAGACGCAGCCCCTCGGGGCTTTCTTACTGGGAGGTCTCTGATATACACAAAGGAAGGCTGCACTGAAGCACTGCAGGGAAGCACATGTGTCTCCTCCTCTGGGCTGTGGGCTGGGGCTCTGTCTTGGAAACTGGGAGTCACCTACGGGGAGTACCACACGCCTGGGGCAGAAAACGCTCACGCGTCTCCCAGCACACATCTTGTGAGCTCTCCCCAGGACGCCTCCCTCCCAGGCCGAAGGCTGTGCTCCAGCCAGCAAGCAGCAGAGCCATGGCCCGGCACGGCTGGAGCCAGGCCTGGGGAGCAGCGCTGCCACGG
>NW_011127824.1:0-475 GCF_000146605.3 Meleagris gallopavo
GAGACACTCAAAGCACACCCAAGAAACATACTCTGAACACGACAGGAATGCCTGCAGCAACGAACAAGATCATGCAAAAGAAAGGAGCAGGAAAGACAAAGAACCAACAAGTATGAAACAAAGACGACGCAAAGCAAACAAAAAAGCCTCACTGCAGAAAAGAACGAAGGACAAACCGCAATACAAGGAAGGAGAAGAAAGCAAAGCAAAACGAGGTCGAGAAATACAACAGGAAAGCCAATGAATTCAATGCACTAGCATGGCAGAGCAAAGAAGCCTAGCAAAGTAAACAGATACAAACGCTCAGCAGGGCTTCGCAATGGAAAGAAAGAAGGAAAATTTAACAGCAGTGCAAGGCCACGATGCCAACAAAAACCAAAGAGCAAACCAAAGCCAAGCAACACCACAAAAAGTAAAAGAAGGACCAAAGTGCTGAAATGACCAAGGAAACCAAAGCAAAAGCACTTGAAATCCT
>NW_011127825.1:0-470 GCF_000146605.3 Meleagris gallopavo
CAACAACACGATGTTCAAACCGGTTTCCAGGCTCTCTTCTCAGTTCTTTACGCGTTTTTGGAATGCCGAGTTAGTGATCACGTTCATGCTCATGTTTCCAGTCTCCCTGAATGTATTCCTCTCTGTTCATGTCATGTGGAAGAAGTCTTCCCCAAAACCAGAGAACGCTGACTGGCAGGGAATATGGAGAGGTTGATGCGTGGGGACCTGCAGTGCCATGGGATTTCACTCTTGAACACCTGTGGGAACCCGAGAAACTAAGCAAGTATTTAAGTCAGGGACGGTGCAGCTTAGACAGATCTGATGAGGCACAACTTGTTTGGGGCTTGGCTTGTGCTTACCGAGCTCTGTGCAATACTATTCTGGAGAGAGAAAGTTTCCGAGCTGAGGTTCAAGCCAAAGGGGGAGTCTCCAAATCAAACCTGATCACTCACACGAGGTACCATTTTCGATGTCAGCTGCCCCTGTGG
>NW_011127826.1:0-453 GCF_000146605.3 Meleagris gallopavo
CTTGAGCCTCCCAAGTCAAGTATACCTTAGTCCTGCAAACTTTACCTGAAAACATGTGAGGTGGAAAGCCTTGGCTCGGGGTGGCCCAAGAAAACAGGATAGCTTATCTGTTCCAATAGGATCATCAAGTCCCCATCCCTGCAGGGCGGCCATGGAATTTGGCCACGGGAACCCACCCTGCTCCACACTCCACGCTTTCTTAGAGCCAGCGTGCCGGGCTCCCCTGGTGCTCGCCGGCACCTCAGCTCACAGGTCACGTTGCGTAGGGAACTGAGGGAAGGCTCGACCTTCTCTCAAGAGGTGGACATTTCAGCCAGTCACCTCCAGGAAATGCTCCCTGGCCTGCGGACATTTCTGCGAGGCAGATGTGGTGGGAGAGACGAAGGAATTTAGGGGACATTTTCATCCCACCGTGGCCTGGGTGACCCCGTTTCCCAGGACAGTCCCTTGGTA
>NW_011127827.1:0-1172 GCF_000146605.3 Meleagris gallopavo
TTGGAATGCCTTTTATGGCTGCGCAGTTCCTCAGAAGCAGTGACACCTGCCAGCTTCATCAAAGCCGTCCCTTAGATGCTGTGCTGTACAGCTGTGGAGCCACAGTGCTCCACAACAGCTATAATGTGTCCTGATTAAAAAAAAAGGACAGGTGCCTGCATCAGATGTCCGTGGCTGAGAGGCTCTTCCAGAAGAAGAAGAAGGCAGCAGAACCTTATGCTCACACTGCAGTTACAGATGCTACAGGAGCAGAAACAACCGGGCAGCTCTGGGTTCCTCCCGGGAAGGCAAAACTGCACAGAGATGCACCAAAGGAGCACTGAACTACTGAACTGGGAATTGGTACAAAACACAGCAGCGTCACTTTAAATGCACGTCGTGGTTTTGTTGTCAGGGCTATTACAGCCCAAAGGTTGTCATAAAGTTCATGTAAAGGAGGATAAAACACAGATGTTCCATACACAAAAGCAAAGAGGAAAGGTGTGAGGGTGTTTCCCCAGTGAGAAGTAAGATTTCAGAAAAGGACACCTACAGAGAGCCCAGAGGGATATCCAGGCAAACGTAACAGTAACTGCTACAAACCAATGGTACAGAGAGAGAATTCACTGCCAGGAGTAGCTCACAGTCCAGTGATAAAAATTCACAGCACTGGCTGCAAGGTTGTGTTTTAATTAAAAACAATATTTAAAAACAGTCTGGAAGTTTTGAGCTAACTATTATAAACATTATTGGGGGGGGATTGCCAAATGCTGCTGCAAACAATGTGGGGGCAGAAGAGCCCTGGCACGGGAGGTATCTTTATGCCAATCTGCACACCTGCACAGCAGGCCCTGCTGCCCCTGCTTCACCCCTCCGTGGGAACTGCCCCTGCTGGAGTCTCTTCTGGCCGCAGTGAGCCAAGGCGATTCCCCTCCATCTGCCCGTGCCCTGCTGCTGCCCATCCCCACGGCAATTCACGGCCCTGGGCAGCGCAGGCGAGCTGTGAAACGCCCTCTGCATCCTGGGGCTGGAGGTGGCAGCTGAGGGACACCATGGGCCATCTGTGGTGCCCCATCCTGCCCCCGGAGGTGGGCGTGGGGAGCTGGGGAGCTTTGACACAGCACAAATGACTGCAGACAGAGGGACCCAGCAAAGGGAACACAAAGCTTTTAATAATGTATCATAAAAACAAT
>NW_011127828.1:0-535 GCF_000146605.3 Meleagris gallopavo
AGCGCTCGATGATGTTACCGGAGGCATACGGTCATGAGGTGCAGATCCGTCCAATGTTCCATCAGTCCCATGCAGACCATCGCCGGGTGTTACACATGATCTGACAGTAACACTGGAACGTTTTGATGACATTTCATTCCTTCCGGTGATCCTGAAGGCTCAAAGACTCACGGGGAGAAATACAGATGTTTCAGAGGTAGCAAGAGGGGAAGGTCTGCCCTCAGGGCAAAATACAGGCCGTGTTTCTATCCTGGGTCAACAGTTCCGCTTGTACAGGGGCACGTCCTGGCCGCCTGTACCACATTTTCCGGCCGGATGGTTGCGGCTGCATCATAATATCAGGCAGCAAAGGAGGTGTCCTGATCTGCCATAGGGACATGATGGGAGTCCCTTTAGCAATGAAAATCGGAGTGTTGACCACCGCGCCAGTAGGCCACGTACCTATTACTGGAGGGACTCCTGAGCCTCCCACCTCCAACAATCTCCCCCAAGGTGCAAGTAGGCCACACCACTTGGGTCCTACCTGCACCTTCCA
>NW_011127829.1:0-548 GCF_000146605.3 Meleagris gallopavo
CTCATTTCGAGCGGCAATTCTTTTTTGGTGTTGTTCTCCATGGCTACGCTTGTGCATGCTCGGAGGAAAAGAGTGGAGAGCAAAACCCTCTCTAATAAGGCTGTTGGAAGTTCGGGGAGCGACATTTGTTTCGCTCCCAGGGAGAGAGAGCGTGACAGAAAGTGGGGAGCGATCCTTTCTGGCCTGCGGAGAAAAAACCTCCCTACGGAGGTAGTGCAGGAGGCTTAATTCGCACGTTCTCGGCATCGGAATTGCACTGCTTCGCTCTCATGCGTAGAAAGCGGCACTCGCGCTGAACCGCTCCGGAGAGTTTGCCGACGCTGGTCGAGAAATCGCGCTTCTCCCCGATTGCCGCTTTCAGCCGTCAGCAGCGCTCTCGTGTTTCTCACTTGCCGAGAACGGGCGACTTGTGCCTGCTGCTTTTCTCCGACGCGCGAGCGGTCTCGTGTCCGCACGTCGGAGAGGAGCGGGTTTGCACTTCGCCTCGGGTACATGCAGAATGGCACTAGGCCTAGCTGTGAATACGACGTCTCTGCCTTCATTTCGAG
>NW_011127830.1:0-647 GCF_000146605.3 Meleagris gallopavo
TTATGATTTAAATCTGGTTGTATCTGCTGCCATTCCAGGTCACCCTAACTAGACTCCCACTACTCAGTCTACTCACCCAATAGAATACAAATCCCATAGCCAGGTTTTTGTGAAATACTTGTGCACTTTCTCTTCAGCTGAAGAAACAGGTGAAAACATAGTGGGCTGATAGGTAGATGTCATCAGATATCCTGCTGGAAATAACAAACACCCAGCTACCACAAAGTTCTCAGGCCCTGATTTAGAGTAGAGGGCCTCCATACTAGCTCAGACTGCAAGTCATCCAGTCAGGTCATGGGAAGTACTGTGGTGGAACTGAAGATGCTAGCCCAAATTTTACAACCTCTTGTCTTACTTGATACAATAGAGCCTCTTTGTGCCTTAACTGTGTTCATAGGCACCACAGGAAGGGCAAAATATTCCCTCATCTCAAAAGTTAGACCTGAGATCCGCTTAACTCATTAACATTTCAGAACCAGAAGCCATAAGTCCCAGACAGCCTAATAAGCATAACAGGTTTAAAGTCAGAGAAGTGTCTCTTCTCCATGTACAATTACAGGAAGTACTGCCTCTTAGCTCAAATTCAGGACTGCTTTCACCTTTTCTATGTCCATGTGAGAAGAAATAGTTGTAAGGTGCTTACTGTT
>NW_011127831.1:0-482 GCF_000146605.3 Meleagris gallopavo
GAGCAGCTTTCTACCTCAGAGTCCTGTGCAAGTATGCCTTGAATACATTTGGTTGCCCTTGTACAGTGAGTTGCACTGTTTCTGGTGCATGCGCACAAATGATGACAAGATACCGAGAATTCAGAACTGCTGCCTCCAGTGCTGGAGGTTCTGTGCCTGACAGAGTCTTAAACATCCTGCTTTTCTTCTTACCGTAAGACACAATGGTAGAACTGAACTGGTGGGATTAGTACCTCCAGTCTATTCACGTATATTGAAGGAAAAAATTGCTGGAACAGAGATGCCATTTGGTTATCCTTAGGGTTTATGCCAAGGCTGCGTGCTCTGAAATGCTGGTACAGTTTGAGTGTCGGAAGTGGCCATGACCTTTCTGCTGCTATCAGTTCATTCCGGGGGGAATAACTGCAGCTGACTGCAGCGTTGGTTTTGTTGTTCCATCCCCACAAAAAGGTAATTCTGAGAATCTGTTTTTTCTTGTTCCT
>NW_011127832.1:0-540 GCF_000146605.3 Meleagris gallopavo
ACTACCGAATGAAGATGGTTGATGAATGCTCCTCAGGTCTGTCAGTAGCTGACAAAATTAAATCTTCCTGAAACATCTTGTCTGGGAGATGCAGTGGTGTCACTTAGTGTTTCAAAGTGAAACCATTTGCAGCCTTTGCTTTAAGGCAAGTGAAAACTGACTTGTTCCCCCAGACAAATAAATTGCCTAACTCCAGTGGGTTGATATATTCTGGGAAACTTCTTTAGCACACCAGAACATGAAATGCTTTGACTTCTGCAAATGACAGCACTGATGTAAACAAATAGCTTTTTCCCACTATCTTCTTAGTGTTGATAGTTTCCAAGCAGAATTACTGCTTGTGTGAATTGTCCTCTACATTACTTTTAACAGAGGCTTTTTCCCCCAGAGGAAAGAAGGGGAAAAAAAAAAAAAAGACAAAGGAACAAAAACAACCAACTTACTAGTCTTTCTGTAATGAAAGCCCTGTGAACTGTTACTACCAGAGTTCAGAACGTAGCCTCTTGCTGTGAGGAAGATTTGCAATCATGACTTGCATTT
>NW_011127833.1:0-499 GCF_000146605.3 Meleagris gallopavo
GTGAAAAGCTGCCTCCTAATAACCAACCTAAACCTCCCCTGTCTCACTTGAAAACCATTTCCCCTTGGCCTATCGCTATCCACCCTCCTAAACAGCCGTTGCCCCCTCCTGCTTATGCGCTCCCTTCGAGTCTTGGAAGGCTGTCATGAGCTATCTCCAGAGCTTTCTCTTCTCCCACAGAAACAATCCCAGTTCCCTCAACATTTCTTTCTAAGAGAGGTGCTCCAGCCCTCTGATGATCTTCGTGGCCCTTCTCTGGACCTGCTCCAAAAGCTCCACATCATTCCTGTGCTGGAGCCCCAGGCCTGGACGCAGTGCTGCACATGGGGCCGCACCAGAGCCGAGTCGAGGGGGACAATCACCTCCCTCTCCCTGCTGGTCGCTCCTCTTTGAATGCAGCCCAGGATACAGTTGGCCTTCTGGGCTGCAAGTGCACACTACTGGCTTATGTCCAGCTCTTTGTCCACCAGGATCCCCGAGTCCTCCGCAGGGCTGCTCC
>NW_011127834.1:0-634 GCF_000146605.3 Meleagris gallopavo
CGATAAACTGGCATTTCTTGGAGAAATATCATATTTTTGGGGAAATACTACTATTTCTTGGAAAGGTGTCATATTTAAGGGAAGAATCTGGTATTTCTGGAGAAATGTCATGTTTGGGGATAAATAGGTATTTCTGGTGAAAACGTAGAGTCTTTGGTGATAAACTGGAATTTCTTGGGCAGAATATCATATTTTGGGAGAAAGCTACTATTTCTCGGAGAAAACGTCATATTTCTGGTTGAAAAATGGTATTTGTGGGAGGAAACTGCAGTTCCTGGCAGAAAAACGGCATATTTTTGGGAGAAAGCGGGTATTTGCGGTATAAAATGTCGTATATTTGCGATAAAACTGGCATTTCTTGGAGAAAATATCATATTTTTGGGAAAAATGTACTATTTCTTGGAAAAGGTGTCATATTTAAGGGAAGAAATCTGGTATTTCTGGAGAAAATGTCATGTTTGGGGATAAAATAGGTATTTCTGGTGAAAAACGTAGAGTCTTCGGTGATAAAACTGGAATTTCTGGGGCAGAATATCATATTTTGGGAGAAAGCTACTATTTCTCGGAGAAAACGTCATATTTCTGGTTGAAAAACGGTATTGATGGGAGAAAACGTCCTATTTCTGGTTGAAAA
>NW_011127835.1:0-391 GCF_000146605.3 Meleagris gallopavo
TACGGAAATGACAGCAGAGCACTGAGGAAGCAACTCCATACAGAGACTTAAAATTGTTAACTCTGAACAGACAATGTGAGCTGCAGTTTGTCTTTGCAAGACAATAGTCTTCAAGGTTGCAAAAACATGGAAAGTCATTCTGCAGCTGTTTGAATTATTTACTTAGGAGCTCCTTCAGGTACAGCCCTCCTTCCCCACACCCATGTATATACTCAACTCCTCATTAAAAAGAAAATCCAGGGGTATGGAGTAGTACAGTTTCCAGTAGGTTTTTGCAGACAATCTCATATGTCCTAAGAATTCCTTATATGGTCCTGGAATCATCCTGGAATCGTTTGTTTTCTTTTTCTTACTTTTTTTTTCTCCTTCTTTTTTTTTCCCCCTTCTTTAA
>NW_011127836.1:0-699 GCF_000146605.3 Meleagris gallopavo
GGACTGGCAGAACAAGGGTGAATTATTTCTAGCCCGATGGGCCCATGAGACCTCAGGCCATCAAGGGAGAGATGCGACATATAAGTGGGCTAGAGACCGAGGGGTGGATTTAACTATGGATGCTATTGCGCAAATCATTCACGACTGTGACACGTGTGCCACAATTAAACAAGCCAAGAGAATGAAACCTCTCTGGGAGGAAGGGCGATGGCAAAAGTACAAATATGGGGAGGCATGGCAGGTTGATTATATCACCTTGCCACGATCTCGTAATGGTAAGCGTTATGTGCTCACCATGGTGGAGGCAACAACTGGGTGGCTTGAAACCTATGCAGTACCCCACGCTACCGCCCGAAATACCATACTAGGTCTTGAGACACAAGTCCTGTGGCGACATGGTACCCCAGAAAGAATTGAGTCAGATAATGGGACTCATTTTAAAAATTCTCTTGTAGGTACCTGGCTAAAGGTCATGGTATTGAGTGGATTTACCATATTCCCTACCATGCACCGGCCTCAGGTAAGATTGAACGATACAATGGGTTGTTAAAAACTATGCTGAAAGCAATGGGAGGCGGTACATTTAAGCACTGGGAGAAGCATTTGGCAGAAGCCACCTGGTTAGTCAATACCAGAGGATCTATCAATCGTGGTGGTCCAACCCAGTCCAGCTCCCTACATACCGTAGAGGGAGATAAA
>NW_011127837.1:0-684 GCF_000146605.3 Meleagris gallopavo
ACCAGATCAAACCATAGAACAAGTCATGACATGCCCGAGGAAGCGCCTGAAGAGACATCGGAAGGCCTGACATCATCCCCCACTACGGTGATCATTGTTTTTAACGAAGACTTGGAAGCAAATCACCATATCAATACGACAAGAAGAGCACTGAGACATCTTGGAAACGACAGGATGGCGACACCAGATAACAAACAAATTAACAACTAAATAACAAATGTAAATCCTCTGATAAGATTGTGAACCTGGAGTACCCAGCCAGTGGGGAAACAGGGGAGAGGGGGGAGGCAAGGGGGAGAAAACAGGGTATAAAGGCTGTCATGTTGTGTCCATAGGTGCGCTCCTGCTTGCGGGACGCCCGCCATTGCAATCGCGAATAAAATCTGCTTTTATCAGAGATACCGTCCTGGCAAAATTATTCGGATATTTCCAACATTTCCACATACCATTAAGACAGTTTCTCCCAGTGCCTTCAAAATCCACAAATCACCCTGCTTCCCCAAGCTGCTTTTGGTCCAGTGGCGGGGGGGAACTCTCCCTGAGCCCTTCCAGGCTCCCCCTTACCTCTTCTTCTTGGTAAGGACATCCCTGTTATACCTTTACTCAACTTTGCCTTCCTCAGCCTGTGTGTTTTTTTGTTGTTTGTTTGTTTGTTTGTTTGTTTTCCCAAACCCTTTTCACTTT
>NW_011127838.1:0-604 GCF_000146605.3 Meleagris gallopavo
GGAGGAAGATTGGGAATGTGACTCTGAGGAAGATGCTGAAGCAGAGGCAGTCGGCATCACATCCAGCACCTCCGATGAGTCATCTGGTGAAGTGGAGGCCACGTCTTCAGCTTCATCTGTGGCTGCAGATCCCATGACTGAGGAGCATGCGTCAGCTTGTGAGGAAGCAGAAGATGTGGGCCCTCAGCATGAGGTGAGCCAGCTGTGCGTGGTCAGCAGCAGGCATGAATTGGAGGCAGAGGCAGAAGCGGTGCCTGGAGTGTGCGCTGTGGGGAGATTCCTGGTGCTGTCTCCTTTCCAGCCAGCTCCATGCATTAGGGTGGACTCTTCTGCCGAGGCTGAAGAACGTGCACAGAGCTCTGTGTGCTTCAGAGATGCACCGGAGGATGGCCCAGGTACGTCCCTGAGCAGAAAGCCATCCCAGAGAGGAACCTGTCAAGCTCAGATGCCCACTAAGTGGCACGGAGACCGGCAGCGTTCTGTGCACTGCCATATTCCGGCCAGTCCTCCCAGGGAAATTCCATGGTGGTGGGTGGCAGCAGGGCCTTGCTTCTGCCCCTTGCCTACAGCTCTCTGTCCCCCACAGGTACCGCTGCCGCACCAC
>NW_011127839.1:0-344 GCF_000146605.3 Meleagris gallopavo
AGAAGTGGGGTTTTTTGCCCTACTTTTTCCATTTCTCTGTTACAAATTGATGGTTAGCAAAGACAGCCAGGTTTCTGTTACACACACACCCTGAAAATACCCACTTTCTACGTGTACTTAAAACACAAAGCGCCCGAATATCTGCAGGGATTTACCTTAATATCACTGTCCAGCTGCCTCACACACCAGTATAGCAGTCTCACCAGGGGCATGTGTAGTTTAGGGTTCACGAATGGCATCCACTGGAGCTGCTCCGCAGCCATAGGCAGAAGCTGTAAGAACACACAGAGGCAAAGTTCATGCAGAATGTCAGCTTAGCGTGTGAGCAGGCTGCAAGTGAAAAC
>NW_011127840.1:0-762 GCF_000146605.3 Meleagris gallopavo
CATAGTTGGTTGGAAAATGCCACCCATTTGTGAGAAAGCTGCTTTGTTTCCGGGAGGAAATAGCATTCTCTGGGAAGAAGATGTCCTCTTTTGGATGGAAAAGTAGTACTTGTGGGAGAAGCTGTCCAATGTTTGGACCCAAGGTAGCATTACTGGGAGGTAATGTCATTGTATTGGAGAAGGGAGGTATTTCTTGGGGAGAATGTGTTCTTTTGGAAGCCAACGGTGTACTTTGGGGGGAAAAAGCGTCCTTTCTGGGAGAAAGTGTCCTAGTTTGGGGAGAAAGTGTCATAGTGCGGAGTGTGGTGTAGCAGATTAGGGGGAATTGGGAGGTATTCCTAAGAGAACTGTCATTTCTGGGTGAAAAAGGTCTTAATGTGGGGGGAAAAAGGTGAGGAATGTGTGAGAAAGCTGGTGTTTCTGGGAGTAAATGCCATCTTTTGGGGGCTAGAAATGGTCTTTCTGGTGGGATGTGCCACATCTTTGTGAGGCAATCGGTGTTTGTGAGGGCCAATGGCATATATTCTGGATCGAAATGGTCTTTCCGCAGTAAAAGTCCAAAAAGTCTGGGAGTAAGTGTCATGATGAGGAATGTAATGGAGTGTAATTGGGAGGAACTGGGAGGAATTTCTCGGAGTCGTGGTCTTTGTGGGTGCATATGTCCCATTTAGGGAAGGAAAGGAGTATTTCTTAGCAGAACTGCCATAGCATTTAGGGAAAATGTCCTATCCTTGGGAGAGAAGTGGTATTTGTGGGAGAAGA
>NW_011127841.1:0-719 GCF_000146605.3 Meleagris gallopavo
ATGTGTCCAGCAGGTAATGAACATCATGCACCCCATGTTGGTGCGCTGCTTGTATGCAGGTAGGTTTGCGATGTGATCCGACTCCCCCATGCTGACCATCCACAGCTAGATCAAGTTGCTCAGAGTCTGAGCCAGGCTCACCTTGAAAGGCAACCTGTGCCACTGCCTCAGCACCCTCACTGTACAAGACATTTTCCTTAGATTTCACCTCCATTTTCCCTTGTTCTTTCCTTGAGGTATTGAAAGGCTGTTACCAGGTTCCCTTGGAGCCTTCACTTCTCCAGGAGGCTGAACAGCCCAGCTCTCCTTGCTTACAGGAGAGGGGTTCCATCCTTCGGGTCGTGTTGTGGCTGTACTCTGGATGCACTCGCACAGCTCCATGTCTCCCTGCACTGAGGACTCCACATCTGGACGCAGCACTGCAGGTGAGGCCTGACCAGCGCAGAGCAGAGGGATGGGGATCTCCTCCCTTGGCCCGCTGACTGCGCATCTTTGGATGCAGCCCAGGATACGGTTGGCTTTCTGGGCTGGAAGGGCCCACTGCTGGCTTGTGTCCAGCTCCCACCCACCAGTACACCCAGGCCTTATGGAGCAGGACTACGCTCAGTCCTTCATCCCTAGCATGTTTGTGGTGGTGTTCCTCATCCCAGCTACTGACCCTGCACTTGGATTTGTGCCCACTGCTCAGCCTGTTGAGGTCTCTGTGGATGGCATCCCGT
>NW_011127842.1:0-395 GCF_000146605.3 Meleagris gallopavo
GAGAAGGCTGATATTTGCGAGGTGTAATGACAGATCTTCTGCAGGGAAGTTGTTTTTCTAGCTGAAAAGGTCTAATTTTTCGAATTAGAATGGTACTTCTGACGGTAATGTGATATTGCTGATTTAAGTGATATTGGTGATTTGTAAGGTAGAGGTCATCACACGGAAACGCGCACGGAAACGTTCTGCCAGACTACAACAAGTGCAATGCACTTCGGACGCAGCACAGCGTGCGGGATTCTGCCACTGCACATGGCGGGTAAAGTTCCAGTTTAAAGCCGCTGAGAAATCGGTGTAGCGCTACATCGCGAATGCCGCGTTCTAGCCCTGAGAGCGAAGGCGTGCTATTCCGAAGCCGAGAAGGTGCGAATTCAGCCTGCTGCACTACCTCCGAG
>NW_011127843.1:0-751 GCF_000146605.3 Meleagris gallopavo
TTTCAGACAAAGAAAATAATTTTTTGTAATAAAAAAAAAGTTAGCCAGGGAGCAGAGAGTGCCATAAATAATGAAATAAAAGAAAAAACAACCGGTGATGGAACAGAAATTTCCCTGGTGATTGGTTTACAGCTTTCTGTGATTTAATGGAAACTTGCAGCTGCCTGCAGTGCGCGTGCAGCCCTCCATTGAGACCCTTCCCTGGCCATGGAAATGCTGGGGATGTAGTGTGGGTGAGTCTTCTCAGCATCCCAGCCCCTCTGCTCACTGTCTGGTTGGCCTGCTCTGCTTGCTGGCTTTGCAAGCAGCAGTCTAAACTTCGAGCTTGGAGATCTTCAGGTGATCACTGCAATACAATTCTGTGCTGTGCATTCCTACCTGCAGTACTGTCTTGGCCTGCCAAGCTGCTACTGGGATACTCTGCTTTATTATTATTATTATTATTATTATTATTATTATTATTATTATTATTATTTAAGTTTTTCTTTGGTTTCTTGTTTCCCTACCCTTAGGAGCCAGGAGTGTCTGGAACAAGGCAGCGAACCGTTGCTCAGTTAGACAAAGCAGTGTGACAGTCCCACCTAACAGCAGCTATGCTACTGGGAACGCAGACAAAGGTGTCACCGTGATTAATGGGGTAATTAATAAGCAATTAATGTGCTTTAGAGCATGGCTCTGTCCTTTTATCCCAGCCACCCACTAAGCACTGCTCCACTCTCTCTGACGACTGTCAGAGTGCAGAGCAGCTTGG
>NW_011127844.1:0-532 GCF_000146605.3 Meleagris gallopavo
AACTAGCTGAGCGTGACAGGAGGCCTTGCTTTTCTGATGGCAGAACGTGCTGAGCTGTGCTGTGGGTGGAAAGGCCTGTCTGCTGAGGATTGTCCCTTTTTTGCTGCTGTTTCCACCAGGATTTTGTGGATTTGGTTCTACGCTTGGTTGACCTATGTGGCACTGTAGCCTGATTCTATAATGTGAGAGCATACAGAGTTGAAGGAGAAGAATTTACTTGCCCGTGGGCTAATTTTTGTGTCTGGTTCCTCAACTGGCTGCTCCCTATGCTACCTGCAGTAAAAATAGAAATACATGGTTTGATTTCCCAGAAAGGAATGTTATTAAGTGCCAGCTCTTCTCATGTCTAGGAAGAGCAAAGTTGTGCACCTCCTCTCAGAATTTGCTCTTCCAGAATCAGGAGGAAATGTAGGAGCCCTGCTGATTTGAATTCAGCAGTTGTTTCTGTTTCCTTTCAGAGTGCATAACAACCTGAGCGTGTTAATCAAGTGACGTGGCTTCTTAGTCTGGTATGAACTGTGTTGTGCATTGA
>NW_011127845.1:0-524 GCF_000146605.3 Meleagris gallopavo
AACTGGCAAAGAAAGGGTAAACCTATTTGGGCTGCTGACCTGTGGGAAGATATTGCTGCCTGAATAAAGAATATGGTTATAAAGGTGCGTCACATAGATGCCCATGTGCCCAAGAATAGGGCTACTGAAGAGCAGCAAAATAACCATCAGGTAGACAGAGCTGCCAGAATTGAGGTGGCCCAAATAGATCTGGACTGGCAGAACAAGGGTGAATTATTTCTAGCCCGATGGGCCCATGAGACCTCAGGCCATCAAGGGAGAGATGCGACATATAAGTGGGCTAGAGACCGAGGGGTGGATTTAACTATGGATGCTATTGCGCAAATCATTCACGACTGTGACATGTGTGCCACAATTAAACAAGCCAAGAGAAAGAAACCTCTCTGGGAGGAAGGGCGATGGCAAAAGTACAAATATGGGGAGGCATGGCAGGTTGATTATATCACCTTGCCACGATCTCGTAATGGTAAGCGTTATGTGCTCACCATGGTGGAGGCAACAACTGGGTGGCTTGAAACCTATGC
>NW_011127846.1:0-513 GCF_000146605.3 Meleagris gallopavo
GTGGCCCTGGGGCCAGTACGGATGGAACAGGATGCGAAGAACATCCTCTACACTGCTGCTGGAGAGAAAGGTCCCACTTGGAGTTTGTGGCAAAGAGCCTCAGGAGAGACCCGAGGCCGACCCCTGGGATTCTGGAGTCGGGCGTACAGAGGGTCTGAAGAGTGCTACACTCCAACTGAGAAGGAGATCTTAGCCGCGTATGAGGGGTTTGGGCTGCTTCCGAAGTAATCGGTACAGAAACACAGCTCCTTCTGGCACCTCGACTGCCAGTGCTGAACTGGATGTTCAAGGGAAAGGGTCCCTCCACCCATCATGCTACTGATGCCACTTGGAGTAAGTGGATTGCGCTGATTACGCAGCGAGCGCGGATGGGGAATCTCAACCGTCCAGGAATCCTAGAGGTGATCATGGACTGGCCTGAAGGCAAAAAGTTTGGAACACGCCAGCAGAAGAGATATCACGTGCTAAAGAGGCCCCACCATATAATGAACTACCCGAAAATGAGAAGACATA
>NW_011127847.1:0-354 GCF_000146605.3 Meleagris gallopavo
AGTGGCACGGATACCTTCGCATTCCTCTGCATGGCTTTTTAGTTTTCATTCTTTGCTTTGTTTTCCTTTCAGTTTTGCTTCTCTTTCCTTTGCTTTTTTATTTTTTCCTCGCTTTTTTTCATTTACTCTGTTCAGCTTTAGTTGGCTTTTTTTCCTTTCACTTTCCCTGTTTGAATGCTTTACTTTGCCATGATATTGCACTGTATGGCTTTGATTTTTCTTTGCATTTCTTTTTTTTTCTGTGCTTTTCTACTGTTTTTTTTATGTTTATTTTTCTTTGCTTTTTGGGTTTTTTGTTTTTTGTTTGTTTGTTTGTGTTGTATTGTTTTGCTTTGGATGTCGTTGCTTTGCTTT
>NW_011127848.1:0-824 GCF_000146605.3 Meleagris gallopavo
TAAGTAGGATTGCTACCCTGGACTTTAGGAGAGCCAACTTCGATCTCTTCCGGGACCTACTTGGAACTATCCTGTGGGCTCGGGTGTTAGAAGGTAAGGGGGACTCTGAGAGCTGGTCAGCATTTAAACAGCTCTAATTCGAAGCTCAGGATCGGTGCATCCCTGTGAGCAAGAAATCGGGAAAAGGTGGCAGGAGACCTGTGTGGATGAGCAAGGAGCTCATGCGCAAGCTCAGAGGAAAGAAGAAGGTCCATGAAATGTGGAAAAAGGGTCTGACCACTTGGGAAGAATATAGGAATGTAGTCAGGGCCTGCAGGGATGCAACGAGGAAGGCTAAAGCCCGTCTGGAATTGAACCTGGCTAAAGTGATAAAGGATAATAAAAAAGGCTTCTTCAAGTATGTTAACAGCAAAAGGAAAACTAGAGAGAATGTGGGCCCCTTACTAAGTGAGGGGGGGGGAGGTTCTGGTAACGGGGGATGCTGAGAAGGCAGAGATACTGAATGCCTTCCTTACTTCCGTCTTCAGTGAAAAGGCTCTCCCTCAGGTTTCCCACACCCTGGAGGTTAGGGAGAGGGTCTGGGGAATGGGAGACTTCCCTTTAGTCAGGAAAGAGGACGTGCGTGAGCGCCTAGGCAGTACTAAGGTCCACAAGTCCATGGGACCTGATGGGGTGCATCCACGTGTGCTGAGGGAGCTGGCGGAGGTCATTGCCGAACCACTCTCCATCATTTTTGAGAGGTCTTGGATAACAGGGGAGGTCCCTGAAGACTGGAGGAGTAGCCAATGTCACTCTGGTCTTCAAAAGGCAAGAAGGAAGATCCG
>NW_011127849.1:0-444 GCF_000146605.3 Meleagris gallopavo
CTAGGATGCAGGATGTTTTTGGGATGCAGGAGCTTTTGGAACCAAGAGCTGGTGTGCACCGCATCTCACCGCCTCCTTCCTTCTTTCCAGTTAACCTGCAGAAGATTTACAAAGCAGTGGAGAAGCTGGGAGCCTCCGAGCTGGTAAGCAGGCAGCGTCCCCCATCCCACATGGCTCTGTGCTCCCCGTTTGGGGAGGGTGAATCCATCCTCACATCATTCCACCACAGGTAACAGGGAGATGGCTGTGGAAGAATGTGTGTGATGAGCTGGGCAGCATCAGCATGGGCAAGTGTGGATCCAGCAGCACTACGAGGGGGTGGGGGGTGGGGGAGAGGGCACTGTGTGCCTCAGTTTCCCCCCTCCAAGGAGCTTAGTGGGACTGGGGCTCAGCGCTGTGACTCGCACCCCGCAGGCTGGTCTTCCTGTACATGCAGCACCTGAA
>NW_011127850.1:0-641 GCF_000146605.3 Meleagris gallopavo
AGGATTCTGATGCAGACCTGCTGAAACAGCCAAAGCAAGGTGCATTAAATGCCTGCTTATCAATGCCTCTAGTAGAACGCATTCCTGTATCTAAATATGCACAGAAATATTTATGGATTTTTAATTTTTTGTCTATATTCATGTCTATTTCATGTATTTAAAATAGATAACTATATACAACTTATGCGCTTTATATCACTATATAATGACTGTATTTATAATATGTGCATACATGTATGAATTCTGTTCTTCTTCTACTGACCAGGGATAACTACCTGTGGGAAAACACTCCCAAGTCTGCCAACAGAGTGCTGTTCACAAGGTCCCATCCAAGCCCGCAGTTCAAGTGGACAATGCAGTTGTGACAACAGCAGCAGGTGAGCTGCTAAGGTGGAAACTCGACCTTTTCAACGTAACAGCTGGGTAACTTGTGTCTCTACTTCAATCATTTTGCCCTTCTTTTGGCTCTCCTTTTCATGTGAGTCAAAGTATTAGAGTTGGAATGTGTATCTGTGTCAAACGGAGGTAGGGCAGAGATCAGGAGAAGAAGGAGATGCAGAAGATGGCTAAATTCCCAGCAGAATTAACTTCTGTTTCTAATGATCAGTGAGAAATTAGCCAGTAGCACACCTGAGGAACTG
>NW_011127851.1:0-564 GCF_000146605.3 Meleagris gallopavo
ACGAGCACCACGGGACGGCACCGAGCCGCCCAAGCGCCCCACGCCCGCCTGCACCACCACCAAGGCAGCACCACCGGGCACAGGCAGCACGCCGGCAGCATCCCAGCCACAAAGAGGAAGCTGCCGCGCCGCCGCCATCTTCCAGGCCACAGACGCCGGCGCTAGGCGAAGCTGCCTGTGTCAGCACGGCGGCCAGCACCAGGACTCGGGCCGCTTTCCTGGCACGCTCCCGCTCGGGCCGCTGTTGGCTGTGATGGGCACCGCTGGGTGTAGCAGGAGACGTGGCCGCAGCGATGAATATGGCTCCCCGTAGCCCTGGGCTCCTCGCTGGCCCCCACGAGACCCGCAGTGCAGCAGCAGTGTTCCAGGGGCACCAGCACCGGCCCCAGCCCTACCCCTCCAAAAGTGGGCTGTGCACAAACGGCCTCTTGGACTGGGGCAATGAGGTCTCTGAAGCAGATGGACCGCAGAAGTGTCGGACTGTCAACGCTTTGGGCTGGGAATGTGTGGGGTGGATTGCGAGTGGGAAATGGGTGGAGGTGGGAAGGGCTGGAGTGGGAATTG
>NW_011127852.1:0-712 GCF_000146605.3 Meleagris gallopavo
AGGATCCCCGAGTCCTCCGCAGGGCTGCTCCCAAGGGCTTCTACGCCCAGTTGGTACAAGCAACGGGGTTTCCCCTTCATCAGGGACATCAACAGTGGGGTTGAGTGCCACCCTAAGGACACCAAGCTGTGGGGTGCAGTGACACAGCAGAGGGACGGGATGCCATCCACAGAGACCTCAACAGGCTGAGCAGTGGGCACAAATCCAAGTGCAGGGTCAGTAGCTGGGATGAGGGAACACCCCACCACCAAAAACATGCTAGGGGATGAAAGGACTGAGCGTAGTCCTGCTCCATAAGGCCTGGGAGTACTGGTGGGTGGGAGCTGGACACAAGCCAGCAGTGGCCCTTCCAGCCCAGAAAGCCAACCGTATCCCTGGGGCTGCATCCAAAGATGCGCAGTCAGCGGGCCAAGGGAGGAGATCCCCCATCCCTCTGCTCTGCGCTGGGTCAGGCCTCAGCTGCAGTGCTGCGTCCAGATGTGGAGTCCTCAGTGCAGGGAGACATGGAGCTGTGCGAGTGCATCCAGAGTACAGCCACAAACACGAACCCAAGGATGGAACCCCTCTCCTGTAAGCAAGGAGAGCTGGGCTGTTCAGCCTCCTGGAGAAGTGAAGGCTCCAAGGGAACCTGGTAACAGCCTTTCAATACCTCAAGGAAAGAACAAGGAAAATGGAGGTGAAATCTAAGGAAAATGTCTTGTACAGTGAGGGT
>NW_011127853.1:0-764 GCF_000146605.3 Meleagris gallopavo
TCACACGTGGTCAGAAGGGTGCATTTGGATCCAGGAAACTCCAACGAAGCACCAACGGGCAACATGGAAAAAGGAGAAAACAGATCAAAGGGGTAGAAAATAGTTGTTGAACCAAGCAGAAAAGAAGATGACATTGGGACATGGCACTGACATTCCATCAGCACTGCGGAGACCTGAAGATTGGGAAAGAAAAGCACCCAGTGAAAGCAACGTGAGCACGAGGGACATTCAACACCAAGTCCAGAGCACCTTAGCGAGCGTGTTAAACAAGACACGTCAGGGATCAACGTACCTTGGCACAGAGACTAAACGTTGGATATTGGAATCCACCTCCAGCTGCGGTTTCCTGCTGCTTCCACCAAGAGCCTGGCTAAAGTCCTGGCACCGCTCGCGAGGGCCGCAGTGCCACGCTGCAAGCGTTTGGGCACAGGACAACAAACGCAGAGACCACCTTCCGGTAGGGACAGCAGTGTCACTTACCCCGCTCCAGGGATCAGGGCACAGCCAACGCAGCAACTCAGGGGGGCCAGAAGGCCAACAGCATCTGGCGGTGGACTCGGCAAATATAGAAGGAATGAAGAAACCTTAATGTGCAATAAGGTCTAAGCCTTTCCGAAGAACTGGACACGTTCAGTATAGGAACATGGGCAGCCCAAAATGGCTACTGCATCTGGTGCTGCAGACGCCAATCCTAGAAAGAAAAAGAAACCTTCACATACAGCACTGAACAACGTCACGTGGAAAAGAATTCTGGTGAATTGAGA
>NW_011127854.1:0-407 GCF_000146605.3 Meleagris gallopavo
AGAAGAAAGGAAATACCCCAAGTTAATCCGATACCTTTTTCTTCCCTTCCTTATCGGTTAAGCTAATCATGAAGATCCTTTGTTATCTTCACAACGAAGCTGCATTTTACAGTGCTCTTTGGCAGTCAGCATACTATATATCCTTTCTAAATTTCTGCAAATATTTGGAATTCCAAAAGACCAGAAAAGAGAGAGAGGAAATTGCTCTTTGGGGCTCTTATGCCGCACGAAATGAATGGAGAAGAAGGAAAGAAACCCGTGACCTTGCACTCCGGAGTTGACACGCGGTGGGACTGCAGGTTAACCTTGGCAAGGGCCTGCTGCAAAGAACCCTGCAGCAGCTGGTGCTCTGAACTCTGGTTTCAAAGGGCACAGGCTGCAGAACAAAGGAGAGAAGGGAGGGGGAC
>NW_011127855.1:0-493 GCF_000146605.3 Meleagris gallopavo
CAGGAGCTGCCCTTTCCTCCTCCCAGCACGGCTGTGAGCTTTGGGCTGCAGCGCAGCCTCTTGGCATCTTTGCTTTGCCGTCGCGCTGAGTCCTGTTTCTTTGCCGTTCCGTCGGCCGCTTTTGGTTCTTTTCGTTTCCCTCGCTCGTCTGCTTTGCTTTCCTTCGGTCGCTCGGCTTCGTTTTCTTTCCCGCTCCTTTTGCTTTGCTCTCCAGCGTTTGCTGCCGTTGGCTTTTGTTGTCTTTGCTTCTTTGGCCTATTTCTCTTTTTTGGGTGTGCTTTGGATGTTTCCTTTCTTCTTTTTTTTTGTGGAATTTTCGTTTTGTATTCTTGTTTTTCCTTCTTATTTCTTTTGTCTGTATTTTGTCATTTCTGTCCTTCTCTTTTGTTTTTGCTTTTTCTCTTTTTCATGCTCCGTTTCTTTTTTTTTTTTTTTTGCGTTTGTTTTTCTTCTTTTTTGTGCGTTGTGTTTTTATTGTAATTTGTGTATTTTT
>NW_011127856.1:0-523 GCF_000146605.3 Meleagris gallopavo
CAGACCGCATAGAATATCTATGCCCAAGATGTATTCCTGGACTGGGGCAATAGACACCTTATACTCCTGGGGTGGGAGACGCCCAACCCCCAATTTTAACCATGTTTGGGTGACAGGAATAGTTTGTACCCCAAAACCACCAATCATCACTCTGTTTCCATGAAATTGTTTGGATCTCCGTAAATGATTGATGTTTCTGCTCCAGTGTCCACTAATGCCATAACTCTCTGAATATTTTCTCGGGACCAATAAATCATTAATTCTACATAGGGCCTCCGGTCCCATCTGGAGGCCCTAGGGGGGACTAACATCCCCCGTCACGCCATGAACTGTGCTAGGGCCAATTCTTTTGCTTCTGATGGCTCAGGCATCGTGGCCCAAGACACTTGAGGCGGCTTTTTTTTTCCCTATTAGGAACAATGAAGTCTTCTAGGTTCCATGCTGTTGTTGGTATCCTCTCTGTAATTCTTACCCTTGGTTTCTTAGGGTAGTTTTGAAATTTTTGATTGTCCTTTAGCTGTCT
>NW_011127857.1:0-387 GCF_000146605.3 Meleagris gallopavo
CAGGCTCCAGCCCTTCCGTCACACAGCTGAATTGCCTTCACCTGTGCTCCCAGGGCTGAGCAGCTCCTTTCTGCAGGTGCTCAACCAGTGCTTCAGGCTGGGACTCAACAGATCCCATGCATATGTGAAAGATTTTTTTGTTTTTTGTTTTTTCTTTTTTCTAGGGAGATTGAAAAAGCCAAGAGGTTCTGTGCCCTTGCTCCTGCCCTTTGTTCCTGCCTCCACCTGCCACCAGCGTGCAGCCAGGAGAGGAGGGGCGCTCAGGAGCACGATGGGAGCCCTTCGTATCTGTTGAGTCTCCTGACCTTCCAGCTCTGCAGAGACATCTCGTGTCTCAGTGACAGTCTGCAGCCCCCACAGCCCCCCGACCCGGCCCCAAAGGCCCGC
>NW_011127858.1:0-720 GCF_000146605.3 Meleagris gallopavo
AGCAAACAAAAAAGCCTCACTGCAGAAAAGAACGAAGGACAAACCGCAATACAAGGAAGGAGAAGAAAGCAAAGCAAAACGAGGTCGAGAAATACAACAGGAAAGCCAATGAATTCAATGCACTAGCATGGCAGAGCAAAGAAGCCTAGCAAAGTAAACAGATACAAACGCTCAGCAAGGCTTCGCAATGGAAAGAAAGAAGGAAAATTTAACAGCAGTGCAAGGCCACGATGGCCAACAAAAACCAAAGAGCAAACCAAAGCCAAGCAACACCACAAAAAGTAAAAGAAAGGACCAAAGTGCTGAAATGACCAAGGAAACCAAAAGCAAAAAGCAACTTGAAATCCTCACAAACAGAGGGGAATACGCTTAGGAAAGGAAAAGCAGTTCCAAGAACAGAAACAGAAGGGAAAAAATACAACACCACTGAAAAAGCCCAATGCATTGCAATGCAAAGGAGCAGGAAACTAAGGCAGAAATCACAGAAAAACAACACGGAAAACCAACCGAGGAAACCAACATCAACCCATGCAGCAGCAGCAGCAGCCTCTGCAGCAACATGAAAAAGCAAAGAACACACGGTCATGGCGAAGCACCGATGACCACCGAGTCTGCAGGAGGCCAACATCTTGGCATCCGTGCCCCGGGAGGAGGAAAGGGTAGCTACTGGGCATGCTGCTGCCTCCACCACACACGCACCTTCAGGGTCGCCAGCCCAGA
>NW_011127859.1:0-336 GCF_000146605.3 Meleagris gallopavo
TTTCTGGAGGATCTCAAGCTGGATGGCTGTCATTAATAGGGCTATGTGCTAATTGCATCCATGCGGTGGGTGTTTTTTAAGGGCATTGTGTGCATCCTTGTTGTGTTTTAAATTATGTTCTGCGTCTCTTCTGATTTAATTTTGCAGCCTGATGGAGTTGAAGGATTGCCTGGGCTCCTCCAGTCAGTGGTGTGAGATCTGTCCAGCAGGTAATGAACATCATGCACCCCATGTTGGTGCGCTGCTTGTATGCAGGTAGGTTTGCGATGTGATCCGACTCCCCCATGCTGACCATCCACAGCTAGATCAAGTTGCTCAGAGTCTGAGCCAGGCTCA
>NW_011127860.1:0-357 GCF_000146605.3 Meleagris gallopavo
ACCGTTCACAAAGAGACTGGTTAATGGCAGCACACCGCGTTACTTGGCCTGACAAGGTCGCTATCCCATTGCAAACGGGTTTATGATCCTCCGTGGAGGACCTTCACACCCATACTGGTCAATTAGGCACGAGGGAGGCGACGTACGAAGAAGCGTTTGAAAGCCCAGAGTTGACAAAATCTTTGGCAAGGATGAGGAACACTTGATTGTACAACAGGCTCCCTCCCGTCTTTATGAACCTTAGTGTCCATATTAACCCTCCTAGAGGCCTCGGAGGCCACTGTCCAACAGGTTGCCCCAGCTGGTAGCTGATCTGGGGGAGTCAGAGTGCCTGAGAACAAGGCGCAATGTCAGGGT
>NW_011127861.1:0-428 GCF_000146605.3 Meleagris gallopavo
GCCCCTTGCCCTCTCCTGGCTGCTTGCCCAAGCAACCTGAGATGGATGCACGGTAGCCTTTGGCTGCTCTCCTCCAGCACCGATCACAGGTGAAAGGCAGATGTTCAACTGGAGCCTGCAGGGACAAGAGAAATGGCAGGGGAGGTGTGCTCCCTCCTCTCCCTTTCTTTCTCTCTCCCACCTTCCTCCCTTGGCCTGGCACGGCAAGGCAGTGAGCAACGCTCCCAGTAACACCCTGACTACATCAGATCAATGATCACAAAACCACTTCGAAACGGGGGATGAAAGAATTGACAGCAGAGCCCCGGCTCAGCAGCTGAGGGCCAAGGGAGCGTGTGCCTAAAAACAGGTATGGCAGTGAGTCAATCACCTTAATTACCCCCAAAATAGTCAGCAGCACAAGCAACCTCTGAAGCTCTTCTGCACAG
>NW_011127862.1:0-389 GCF_000146605.3 Meleagris gallopavo
TTTATGGTAAAGTTGTCAGACTGAAAAAAAGGATGACTTATTTCTTCAGGGACTCTTAATGCGGTCATCACAGCAGTGTCTGAGTGCATCACAAATACCACTGTGAGCACAGTCATCCCCAGTGAAATTAGATCTCACTCTGCAGACTGAGGTTTGAAGCCCAGACGTGTCATAGCCAAAAGGAATCATAAATTTGAGCCTTGTCACATCTCTCTTCCTCCAGAGATTTTTGCTTCATACAGCTTCTTATATTTACATTTCATTTGTGAATACTCATCCCTTCTGTAAATCCAGCCTCAGTGTGGGGGGAAAAAAAAAAACGCACCTGGGAAATCAGGAACTCCTATTTTCTTCCATTTAATTCCATGACTTGTCTGCTGTTACTTCGG
>NW_011127863.1:0-1344 GCF_000146605.3 Meleagris gallopavo
CGCCCGCCCCCCGCGTAGACACAGCCATAAAAGGGCCCATCGCATCGCGGTGATGATGGATCGTGCCTGGCGGGGGTGATTTGGTGTTGATCGCATATTATCACGGGCAGGTCGGACTGGTTGCTGATGGACGGCTTTCCAGCCAGCCGCTCGGGGAAGCGGCTCGATCGACAAACAGCTCGCTCGCTTTTAACTCCTTCTCTCACCAGCGAAGCCGAGCATCTGTCACAACAGCTCTCCGGGCGGCACTTCGCCTCTTCCCGCCCCATTCTGTCTTCGGCCTCCCTCCGCCCCGGGAGCGCTCCGGGTGCGGGGCAGTGCGGGGGGGGGCACGGCCTGGGAAGGGCTCCCCGCTGCCCTCGTTCCTCTTAATTCGGGAGGGTCAACCCGAGCTTTCCCTCTGCACGCGGTCGTGCACGACCCGGGGGGGCCTAGTTGTGCTTTTCTCTATCTTTCCCAGCGCAGGTTGCTCGGCGCTGGGATCGCGTTGTGCTCGGAGAACCGAGGAGGGGGGGGAGGTTACGGCGGGGAAGCGATAGCTGCGCTCTCCGGAGAGCCGCTCTCCACCAGGCAGCGCCTTGAAATCTATTTAAAGAGAGGGAAAGGCGGAGGGGGAGAACAAAGGGGGAGGAGGAGGAGGGTGCCGAGCCGGAGCCGGGAGAGAGGAGCAAGAGCTGGAGGAGGCACCGCGCTGCCACAGCTGTGCGCCGCGATCGGAGGAGCACGGGCGGAGGTGGGCAGGGCGGCCCTTTCTCCTCTCACTGCCCAGGGAAGGGACGGGGAGAAGACGGCGGAGAGGGAACGGGGAGCCCCAGGGCCGGAGGCGCTTCCTGGCAGAGCCCAATAGGAGAGAAAGGCCGCGGGTTACGATTGGTATTAATTATTATTCTCCAGCAGCCAGAGGGATGATCAGGGCATCGTGCGGCCCTCGCCTCTCCCCGCTCCCACTCCTTTCTTCTCCCCACCTTTCTTTATTTTCCTTTTTTTTTTCTTTGCTGAAACTCGGCTGCTTCCTTCCAGCCCTCCGAAGATTTAACCCTTTGCCCGCGGAGCCTCGAGGTGGGCGAACACAAAGCACTTCGTGAAAGCCTCAGACCGAAAGAATCCCGATCAACACGGGAACGGCGCATGGCTGTAAGTCGATATGACACCGGCGGTGCTGGACGGCCCTGGGACGGTGGCACGCAGCAGGGGAGCCCGGCCCGGCCCTGCCCCGTCACCCCCTCGCCGCCGGGTGCCGCCGGGCACATCGCTTCCACACATGGTCTGCATTTCGCACGGCAGCAGCGTGCTTCCTCCCGGTCTCACGTTGCTGCTCTCCGAACAGAGAGAGAGAGGGGAAAA